>NW_015391895.1:10274-23272 GCF_001527695.2 Protobothrops mucrosquamatus | reverse complement strand
GGGGCTCTGGGCACAGGGAGGGGGCTGGTGTGGCTGGGGGGGTTCGTGGGGATCCTGCTGCCCCCCTCAAATGAAAACACTAAAAGCCGATGGCCCTGTTTCTGCCCTTTGGGCAATTTATGAAAATGAAGGTTGGGGTCCCGAAATAGTCCAGGTGGCACCCCTGGCGATGCTAGGCTGGCCCTTCTGTGTGTGTGTGTGGGGGGGGTCAACCAGTCTGGGCCCCCTATGTGGTGGGCACAGCCTGTCCGGGCAGGGGGCAGAGGGAAGCTGCGTTTCAGGGCGAAGAGCTTTGTCACGACCCTCTTCCGGGATGTGGTTTCGGCCTCGCCGTCACAGCTGCAGTTCTGTGATTGCCTCTTGGTCTCCCATCCAGGCCTGGCCCTGCTTAGCTTCCAAGTGAAGACCAAAAGGCTTTGAATGGGGCAGGGTGGCTGTGGGTCCCAGCCCCGTGTGTGTATGGGGGGGAGGACCCCTTCAGAAAGCCAAAAAGGGGGAGACTTTGCCTTTGGGGCCAGCCACAACGAGGCCCCGCTGCTCCTGGCTGCCCACTCTTTCCCTCTCTCTCTCCCTGTGGGTCAGAAAATCAAGCCACGCATGGCAGTGCGGGCACAGCTTATTTTGCCCCCCCTCCCAGGCTCAAGAATGACCCCAGATTTCCTCGCCTCTCCCCAAAATATCCATCCTTAGCGTCTTTCCATGGGAAGGCCGGTCCTTTGAGCGTTTCCCTCTACAGGTGCCCATGGCAGCGTGGGAGGAGGAGGAGAAGGAGACCCCCCCGAGGTGGTTCAGCCAGTTCCAGAAGGGCCGTCGGGTGAGTCCCCTGGCTGGGGGGGGTTGCTGGCAGTGGGTCCCCCCCTCGGTCTCTCCTGCACCTGAATCTCCCCTCCTGGAGGGTGTTGGGGGACACGCAGGAAGATTAGAATGGAATCATAGCGTTGGAAGGGACCTTATAGGTCATCCAGTCCAACCCCCCCTGCTTAAACAGGAGACGCCCATCCCAGAAGGCAGCCAGGATTTGCCGGGCAGGAGGGATGTTCATGGTGGGGGAGACCTCTTAGTTCAGGGGCTCTGGGGGGGGGAGTGGGGAACAGGGCTCTCTGCCCTGAAATCCTCCTTCCAGACTGCCAAATGTAGTGGCCAGTCTAGTGGGTCAGCTCTTGTGCTGCATTCACACAACACCCCAAGCGTCACCCCGAAGGACCTGGAGCAACCTTCGTGAAACTTGCCAAGCCCGGAAATGGGGGGAAGGGTGTGGAGAAAGTGGGGTGGCGGAGGAGAGAATTGACTTCCTTCTGGCTTCCCTTGGAACTTGTTGTGTTGTATGAACGCAACATGTTTGGTTAGCCCTGATCTGGGACGGGGGACAGGAACCCAGCAAATGGATTGGCAAATGGTTCCCCAGCGCAGGGCGCCGTGCGAAGGCCATCCATTTGCAGGGGGGGGGAAGGAGGGATAGAATCTCCAAAATGGGACCCTTGAGGCCATCCAGCCCACCTCCCCACTCAGGGCCCAGCGTTCTCTGCTTGAGGGCAGCCGCCCCCTCCAGTTCGTCAGCTCCCTGTTCTGCTCCGCTGGGTTTTTCCAGCAAGGGCAGGTGGGGTGGCTGACTTACTCCCCTCCGCAATCTTGGCTCCCCCCCCCCAGTTCTCCTACGTGGACGCGGCTGGCCAGCCGCTGGGCGTGGTGCAGCTCTCCTTCCTCCGTCTGCTGAGCATCTCCGCCCGCCAGAACTTCACGTACCACTGCCGGCACTCGGCTGCCTGGCACAGCCCGGAGTCCCCCGCCTTGGGGGGCTACCAGCGGGCGCTGCGCTTCCGAGGGGCCAACGAGGACGAGTTGAGCTATGACAACAGCCCCTACGTCAAGGCGCTGGTGGACGGCTGTGCGGTGAGCGCCCGGGAGGGGAAGAACCTGGGGGGGGGACGGGATCCGTACTCAGAGAGGGCAGGACGAAAGGCAGGCCTGGCACCTTGTGTCCTCCACCTTGATGGATTCGGGGGGGGGCTCTCAGATTATTTCTCCCACGACCGGCTGCCAGTGTTGCTTCCCTCCCATGGGGGGGTGTTCAAGGGCCCACCCTGGCACGGGTGGGGGCAGGTGGGCGGGTGGGAGAACGGACGCAGGACAAAGCAGATTCCCCCAAAATGGGGGTCCCGATGTCCCCCGTTCCCAACTTCCTAACTGAAAGATGGACTCTCAGCTTCTCTTCGGGGGAGGGGCAGTGACCCTCACCCCTGTGGTGACCCTTCTCTTCTTCACCCCCCCTCCCCAGGCACGGAAAGCGTCCAGCAAGACGGTCCTGGAGGTCAACACCCCCCAGGTGGAGCACCTGCCCTTGCTGGACGTGCACCTGACAGACTTTGGGGAGCCCGGGCAGGGCTTTGGTTTTGAGGTGGGGGCCGCCTGCTTTCTGGGCTAGAGGGGAGCCCCCCCAGCACAGCCGGCCGGCCTCGTCCGAGGAGAAGAAGGAGGGGGCCCAGCTTCCTGGTGCCCAGCAAACAGTGGAGACCATGGTGGGGTGTGTGTGTGTGAGGGGGGTCCAGCAACTGGAAGAAGATCCCTCTATTGAAGGGGTGCAGAGAGACCCTCCCCCCATGGAAGTTTTCTCCCTCCCAAATTCTCTCTGTGCCTCCTCCCCCTGCTGAATCCCCCTCGGGGCTCTGACCCCCCCTCCTCAGATGGACCCCCTTCCTGCTTCATTGCTTCCTGATAGAGACCCCCCCTCACAAACAGCAGAGACCCGGGCCATCATTGAATGCCCCTCCCACTAAAGCCCTGCTTAGCCCCGCCCACTTTAGCCCTATTGATGGCAACTTGTACCCTTACCTCTCCCCCTCCTTGAAGTCAGTGGGAGGCTTGAAAAAATGGGGTCCGAAGTCGCCCCCTCCCCCCATTTTTCTCTTCTTCCTCTCCCCCCGTCCACCCAACCCCCCCCTTCCTTTATCCCGCGCAAAAGTCCTGGGTATGAAAGAAAAGTTAAAAAAAAAAAGAAGTCCAAAGAAGAAAGAGGAAACCGTATATATTTTATTTTGTTTTTATAAAAAAAAGAAAAGAAATAAATTAATTATATTATTTAATGGAATCAATATTAAAAAGAACACTTTTTTTCCCTGCTGCAAATTTGTAATCTTGAAAATGGTGTGTGTGTATGTTTGCGTGTGTGTACGGGGAATGTGAGTTTGAGATCTCACTTCTGGGCTACGGGAAATTTAAGAAATATATTGAATTTTTCCTACAGACTGGCTCATGCTTTCCATCATCAGGGGTGTCCAACCGTGACCACTTTAAGACTTGTGGACTTCAACTCCCAGAATTCCCCAGCCAGACCACAAGCCTTAAAGTGGCCACGGTTGGACACCCCTGGTTTGGAACGTACCACACAGGATGTTTTCCCCTGCCTTGGAACGTACTACAAATGTAGGGTGTGCTGGGAGTTGAAGTCCACAAGTAAAGTGGCCACAGTTGGACACCCTTGGCTTGGAACGTACCACAAACACAGGATGTGCTTCCCTGGCTTGGAACGTACCACAAACCTAGGGTGTGCTGGGAGTTGAAGTCCACAAGCCTTAAAAGTGGCCACAGTTGGATACCCCTGGCTTGGAACATATCGCAGACACAGGATGTTCTTCCCTGGCTTGGAACGTACCACAAACGTAGGGTGTGCTGGGAGTTGAAGTCCATAACTCCCAGCACAACCTACGTTTGTGGTACGTTCCAAGCCAGGGAAGCATATCCTGTGTTTGTGGTTGGACACCCCTGGTTTGGAACGCACCACAAACATTTGTGAGTGTGCAAACTACTTTCCTGAGCCAATATGGAGTCTTCCTCCCTGCCTGTGGGTCCTTTGTAGCACAGGGGCTGCATCCCTAGAGTTTTAGAAGCTGTTTTTTGTTTGTGTATTGTGTGACTGTTGAACCACAGCTGATGTGGGAGAGGGGGAGGAGGGGCCAAGGTCAGCCAAAGGGGGCCACTATCACATCTTGTGGTAGGGAGTTCCATAAGTTGACCACATGTTGCATTGAGGGTCCTCTCGTGACCTCTAGACAGGAATGGAATAGAGGGGGGTCCCCAACTTATGTCCACTTGCTTAGCGGCCGTCTGACAGTAGCAACTTAACAATCCACCCTCATACTTAGGGCCGCTGCAGCATCCTTGTCGCAGTCGTGCGATCGCCGTTCAGGCGCTTGGCTTGCGTTGATGACAATTCTCTCTCGTGATCGCCATTTGCGACCTTCTCAGACGGCTTCCCACAAAGTCATTGGGGAAGCCTGCGGGAAAGACGGGCAAAGGGCAGTCCCTGACGTCTGGTTTAAATCGCGGCAGAAAAGATGGTAGAACTGGGTGAGGTGATGCCTCATTTAATGACCACGTTGCTCGGCAATCAATTTTCCAATCCCCGATTCCGATCGTACATCGAGGACTGCCTGTTATCTGGCATCCAAAATGTCACAAATGCTAAGCTGGGTCAGTGTTGTCACCGCGTTCACACACAAACAGACACCTCCTTCCTTCTTTAGCGAACGACTCCAGTTTGTGTGAGGCACACTCACCAGCAAGCTGTAATCGTGGTGATGGCACGGGAACGGGGAGAAGTGTGGGTGAGCCTGGTCCCCAATTCCAGCCTCCCCCCCTTCCCCCTCGGTCCCAAGGAGGCCTTCTGGGTCACAAGAGAGTTTATTAATAGGACTGTACAAGGGGGTGGGGGGCTTCTGCCCTCAGAAGTTGGGCCGGTGCTTCTTCACCTCGACCATCAGGTGGTGGATGTTGATGAGCTCCGAGCGGACGGAGAGGGCCTTCAGCGGGGGCAGTGCCAGGACCTTGTGGAAGCGGTGGTAGTACTGGATCAGCTGCGTCAGCGCCCCCTGCGGACGACAGTGGGCAGTGAGGAAGAGCTCGGCCCCGCCACTTCTGGGCCCCCGCCTCCCTCCCACCGGGTGCCCTGCCCCCAACCTGGATGATGGTGGTCCCGTTCTTGAAGTTGGTGAAGGAGCGCATCACGTCCTGGCTAAGGGTCTCCACCGAGGCCTTCCAGGTGGTGGCAAAGCCCCGCACCAGTTGCGTCACCCGGGCTGCGGGGCGAGGAAGGTGGAGTGAGTGTCGCAAGGACCCCCTCCTCCTCCTCCTCCCCCCCACGTCCATGCCCCACTCACCTTCCTCCCCTCGCAGGCGCTCCAGCTGTCCCCGCTCGGACAGCCCCTCCACCTCCTTCACGAAGGCTATCATGCCCCCGAACCCCGGGGCCAGGAGCTCCTCGATGAACTCCTGCCAGGGAAGGAGGGCTCAGCTGAGACAGAGGGACCCCTTCCCCACAAAGCCCCTCTGAGGGCATGGGGTGCCCCCCATTCTACCGAGTGCATCGATTCAAGCATTGCCCAGCACGACTCTACACAACGAGAACACGTCAGTCCTGCAACTGAGCCAGCGCTGTGTCATGCCTGGTGTGTACCCCACATGCCTCCCCCATTGCCCCAGGAGAGGGAAAGGCAGGACCCTCCCCCCAGAGGCCCAGTTGGAGACCCCTTGGGCTTCTTGAAGACGGGGAACCACCCACCCATCCCGGCCCACCTGAGTGCGGGCGTTCAGCAGCTGCTGGAACCCGTCCACCTCCTTGCTCTCCTCCACCGCTCGCTCCTGGGGAGGACAGAGGAGGAGGGATAGCGTGTGTGTGGGGGGGGTGAGGCTTCGTCCTTCTACCCCTCCCTCCTCTTGCTGGACACTCCCCCTCAGTCGCCTGCGTACCATCAGGACACCCAGCATCATGTCGTAGTTGTTAATGAGGAAGATGAGTTGCTCGGTGCGGGAGGAGAATTCAGCTGCCACACGCAGGACAAAGTTCTCCACTTCGGTCTGGGGGGGGAGGGAGGGAAGCAGGCAGCATCAGAGAAAGGCTCATCCCCCTCTCCAGACCAGCTCCCCCAATACTAGGAGGTGCAAGTCTCCCCGATACTAGGAGGTGCAAGACACCACCCTATGCCCAACAGCCAGACTGGAGCCAGTTAATAAGACAACCCAAGGAGAAGCAGGATACAGGGGAGGGTCAGAGGCTGCATTTGCCCCCCTCCCAGGAGACCCCTACATTTCAGCCCCTGGCCGGATCCAGCATGCAGAGAACCAGGAAACCGGACAGTTCAGAAATGTTTGTTACACCATGGATGGTGCCCCACGCAAACAACCAGAGGGTGGAAAGGTCCCCTTTCTCAACCCATCTGGGGAGGGGCAGCCCCCCCATCTCTGGGTCAAGCTGCTCTCCCTGCAAGGAAGGTCTCTCCCGTCCCGCAGAAGGGCTCACCTGGAGCTGCCCCAGCAGGGCCAAAGTCCGTTCGTGGGGGAAGGTCTGGTTGATGCTGACGATGGCCGAGGAGAACTCTGCGTACCGCCGGGTGATCTGCGGATGGGGAGAGAGCAGAGAAGCGGGGTGAGGGACTTCTGGGCTCTCTAGACTTGGCTACAGTAGCCCCCTCCTTCTTGGCTGGACCACGGGCAGATGGGCATCCAAGCATCCCTGCCAGACCCTTCCCCAGCTCTGCTCCAATCCAGCGCCAGGGTCCCCCTGCCCATCTCCGGCAACTGGGGAGCTGTTTGGCCATAAGCCCACCCCCTTTTTCAGTCCTCGCATTCTGCCCTGCAGGAGAGAAACTCAGCCCCCTCCCCACTAAGCAGAGAGGGGTGTTCACCCCTCCCTTCCCGAGGACAGGGCCGTTCCCGTGCATACGTACGTAGTGGGGACGCGTGTCAAGGAAGCCCAGCTTCTGGGGGTCCGTGCTCTGGATGCTGTGAATGTTCAGCTCCAGAATGTACTGAAATCGCGGCCAGAGCAGTTCCAGTAATGTGTCCCAGTACCTGGGGAGGGGAGGGAGGGGGGAGCATCAACCAGACAGAAGACACCTCAAAATGCGTTTGAATATTAGTAGCTCAGGTTGGTAGTTGGGCTGTTGGTTTGAGCTCAGAGCTTGACGCCAACGTTTCATCACCCTTCGAGGAGATACCGTCAATGCACTTTGAACTGTGCTCGTCTGTCAGAGCGCTGACCTTTAAATACCTTTTTACGTGATGCAAATGTACGCGACGAACAAGTAACATTCATGCCAATTTGCACCCCATAAAAAGGTATTTAAAGGCCAGCGCTCCGACAGACGAGCACCATTCAAAGCATACTGACGTCGTCTCCCCGAAGGGTGACGAAACGTCGGCAATCAAATTGCCAAGCTCGGAGCTCAAACCAACAACCCAGAAGACACCCTGCCTGACCCCATCAGCCCCCACTGGCCAAGGGAGAGAGTGTTGGGGGGGCAAAGGGGGCTTACTTGTCAATAGCCGGGACGTTGCGCTTGGCCACCAGGGCCTTGAACCGAAGGACGATGTGGATGCAGAGGAAGACGGCGATGCTGTCATAGCAGTCGCTCACGTAGGCATCCATGTGCTTCTGTGGGGAGCAGAGAGAGAGAGATGAGATGCACGGCAGGGGGCCCTGCTTCTCGGACCCCATCCCTCCCAAAGGATTCTAGGTCCTCGGACTGCAGGGCCCCTCGGGAGCCAGGCATGAAAGTCCCGTAGCCGGAAAGATCCAGAAAGAGGTGTCTCCAGGTTATGCCTAAATTTCAATTATTCTGAGTCCCTCGTCAACAAAAAGCAGAAAGAACAGAATAACAGAGCTGGAAGGGACTTACAGGAGACCCTAGAGCAGGGGTAGGCAACCTTGGCTCTTTTATGACTCGTGGACTTCACGAGTTGAAGTTCTGGGAGTTGAAGTCCACGGGTCATAAAAGAGCCAAGGTTGCCTACCCCTGCCCTAGAGCATTCCTGACAAATGCCCATCCAGTCTCTTCGTAAAAGTCTCCAGTGTTGGAGCACTCACAACGTCTGGAGGCAAGCCGTCCTATCAGTTAATTATTCCCGCTGTCCGGAAATTTCTCCTTAGCTCTAGATTGGTGCCTTGATTAGCGCCCACCCACTGCTTCTTGTCCTGCCTTCAGATGCTTTGTAGGTTTGATACCCCCCCATCTTCTTTGCGGCAGCCCCCTCAAATATCGGAGCACCGCTGTCGTGTCGCAACTGGTCCTTCTTTTCATCAAGTTTCATTTGATGCCCGCAAGGCGTGGTCTAGCCGCCCACGCCTCCCACCCCCAGACCTGGCTGCAGATGCTCACGAGGAACATGGCGAGGGTCTTGCCCATGACGGCGTTGAAAAGGTCCAGGGCGGGGGTCCCGGCCACCAGGAAGAAGTCGCAGAGGAACAGGTACTCGCGGCAGCTGTTGTCCAGCAGGGCGTAGTGTTGACTCCGGAAAAGCGACTCAAAGGGATACTGCGCAGAGGGGGGAGGCGACACTGGCAGGACCCTCGGGGTAGTGCCTCGGGATCCTCAGCGCTCCCCGGCTCCCATCCCTCCCTCCTCCACAAAACTCCATTTCTTCCAGAGACTTCCCATCGGACAGAAAAAGCAAGCAAACCCCAAATGGAGGGACCTGCGGGTCCCCGGACTACAACTACCCTCATTCCCAACCAGGCTCTGCTTGAGAGGCTGAAGACCTGCCAGTCTGGAGGAGGGCTCTGGGTGGCATGAGGCTCTTCTACGTAAACCAAAGGGACCCCCAAATGACACCGAAAGGCAGCAGCTGCTACTGCACCAAAAAGGAAAGATTAGGGAAGGCAAGAGCTGAGGGACCCCCGTGCCTCAAGAAAGCCCCCTACCCTAATTTGTCTTGCTGACTGGGGGGAAGGGGGCATGTTTAGCAAATCCTCTGGGTTCTCCTGGGAGACTCCCATCTTAATCAGTGTAAGGCAGCCACACACACAACCTGCAGCCGCTGCGGTCCCTGCCGTTTGAAAGGCTGGACTTACTCGGACGTCACTCTTCTGCGCTGAGTGGGGGACGATGATGGGGCCCTCCAGCTCGGCGCTGCTGATCACGTTCCCCCGGTTCCCCAGGGTGAAGATGGTGTTCCGGCTGCGGAGGGAAGGCTTGGAGAAGAAGCGTGGCCAGCTGCCGTCAAGGACCACTCCGTGGCGAAAGTGGATACCCTGTCCGTCCCCGGGTCAGTGTCCTTCCTTCCTTCCCCTCCCTCTGGCCATGCGGGGCAGCCCCAAATACGAGCCAGGAGGGGTGCAGATGGGGGGAGGACTGGCTGCAAGCCCCCCTTGGCTGCTGGTACGGTCACCCCCTCCCCCGGGGTCCCCCCAGGAAAGGATATCCTTCTTGCCGGTGTCTTCCACTCCCATCAGGTCGTCCTTCTCAGCCACCTCCTCGTACTGCAGGTTCGGGAGACAGAAAACGGGGTCGAACTTGCTACGACGGAACGGTGGAGGGGGAGGGGGCCCTGCATTGGGGGGGAAGGGAGACCAGGCCCCCTGCCCAGGGAACTCACTTGGAGTTTCATCAGGCGGTTGGTGTAGGACTTGAAGTAGCTGAGGTAGATCTTGCTCATGGTGTCCACGTACTCGTCCCGGACCTCCTTGGCGATGACCCGCTCGTGGCCCAGCAGGAACTGGTAGAAAAACCTGCCACCAAAGAGGAGGGATTTCGCTTGTTCCCCACCCCATAGAAGAGGGAGGTGGGCGTCCCAATTTGCTCTCTCCAAACCCAGCGTGAACGTCTGCAGAGAAATACCTTGAGCTTCTCCTGATTCTCCCAAGGCGAGTGGGATCGTGCCCAAAGCATTCTGGGAGGCCGACCGCTCCCCAGAAGCCCAGGGCATGCTGGGAGGAGACGTGCAACCGCTTGGCCGAACCTCCTACCTGTACTTAAGCAGGGCATTCTGGGGGATCTGGTAGTTGGTCATGGGTTTGCGGAAGGAGTAGACTTTCTGCAGGATGAATTCCCGGATCTTGGCTACCGCCTGGCGGAGGAAGGAGAACCACCCATGGGGCACCTCTAGCCAAAGGCTGGGGCACCAGCCCCCCCCCCAAGTCTGACCCCTTCCCACCCACCCATACACCTCCCTGACAATTCTGCAGCCAGAGGCTTGCAGGAAAGTGGGACCATCTGATGCGATGGGCATACGGAACAACCTTGAGGAACCTCAGCCAAAACTGCGACAACAGATAAAAGAAACCAGAGTCTGGGCCAGAACGGTAACCCGAGAAAGCCACTAGTCCTCACAAAGATAGAATGTGAGAGCTGCCATCCTTCACGTGCACCTATGCTTCACTATCATGTTTCCCCAAATATAAGACCGGGTCTTATATTAATTTTGGCTCCAAAAGGTGCATTAGAGCTTATTTTCTGGTTAGGCCTTATATTCGGGGAAATACGGTACTAAATGTGTCTGTCTGGCTCAGGGGTAGGCCACCTTGGCTCTTTTATGACTCAGGGACTTCAATTCCCAGAATTCCTGAGCCAGCATGACTCAGCTTGGAAACCTCTCCCTTTCCCCTCAGCATGGCTGGCTCAGGAATTCTGGGAGTTGAAGTCCACGAGTCATAAAAGAGCCAAGGTTGCCTACCCCTGGTCTGACTGATGATCTTCACTGGGGCTTATATTACGAGCATCCTGAAACATCACGCTAGGGCAGGGGTGTGAAACTGCCAGCCCACGCACAAGTCGGTTGCATCATGCGTAGGCCGGGCCCACCCCGGGTCCGGCAATGCGAAAAAAAGTCGCGATACATTGCGAGACATCATGTGACACGGTGAATTTGACACCCGTGCGCTAGGGCTTATTTTCTGGCGGGGTCTTATTTTCAGGGAAACCCGGTAGATACCAATGGGAGGGAACTGTGGGAAGATGGGGGGAGGGAAACCGAAAGCAATCTCCGAGCCGACCTGAGACATCCCAAAGCTGCGGACATCTCTCCGCCTAACCAACTGTTGCAGGGTGAGTTACTAAAACAGCTTCTTCGAATACAACTGGACAACGGGGAGATAACCAGAGGGTTGGAACAGAGAAGGGAAAGTTAACTAGGGGTCTTTGCACACAAAGTCTTAGATCTGGCTTTGCTACGTAACAACCACTTCGTTTTAGTAAAAAAGTAACAAATGGAGTCGAACGTGTTTCTTTCCTAAGGGATCAAGCTGGGGCAGGTCGGACACGGAGGAAGGGAAGGGGAACAATTCTTCCCGTTACTTCTTACAATAAAAACGTTTCTAGCTGGTGCACCTTTGGTTTATGAATCCGGTCTATCTTGCAGGAACAATGTCTGCAGAACAGGAAGAAACGGGGGCCCTGCCGGAGAAGGAGGAAGGGAAGGCACCCGGCTTCTCACCTTGGCCTTCAGCTTGTCCAGGATGTCCGCCACGTCCGTGCAGGCCATGGTCTCGCGGAATGCCTGCTCCTTCACGGCGTTGATCTTGTTGTTGAGTTCATGCAGCTGCTCCAGGAAGGCCTGGTCGGTCACTGGTGTCTCCAGGATGGTGCTGGGGGACGGGAGAGGGAGGAGCATCAACCGGGCGTCCTCTTCCCCCCACGCAGGACTCCCCCACGCTCTCCCTTCTCTGCCGGGATGATGGGCCCTCTGCCCTGCCGGACCTGATCATGACGTTGGGCACCACCAGCTCGTCCACCAGCTGGGAGAGGCGCCCGCGGACGGCCTGGCGGTTGCGCAAGCGGACGTTCATGGCGACCGACTGCTCCTGCAGCGTCTGGATCTCACAGCTGATGCTGCTCAGGTCGGACTGGAAGGAGCTCAGCATGGCCTCCATGCGCTGGGGAGAGGATAGGCAGGATTTATCCACCTTGCACACACACTTGAGTCAGCTAGACTGAGGGAAAAGCACTCCGGCGTACGGGAAACAGGTCTGGATCTGAGGTGCGGATCAGCCAACCCCACTTCTGCAAAGAGGGGGAAGAACCCGCCCAGAAGCCCCCACCCCTTGCTATCTAAGGACTCCTAGGAGAAGCCCCACAACGGGCCCTGGGTGAGGACGGGGACAAAGGGCTCCTCCCCCACCCTCCATGTTGGCCTTGGAGTCTCCCGGTCCTGCCACGCTACTCGGAGCCTTCGTTCACACGGCAGAAATAGAAATATAGAAAGAGAAATGGAAACACAGAAAGAGAAATATAGAAATAATATGTCAGAGCACGCACAGTCTTATTGCGCTGAGGTAACCCAGGAGTAAATACAGTAAACAGTGGTTTGTATTAAATGGTGATTTATGTTACATATCTACAAACGTACGCTAGAAACAAGATACGTAGACGTGGTCATTCGGCAAACTCTAACACACAGCAGTTACAGCAGGAAACGGAGGAGAGAAAGACTATCTAGCAAAAAACCTTCCCATTTATACTCAAGCTCTTAAAGGGATACAGATTCCTGCTGAGTCGTTCCTAACCTTGCATCATTCATCTCACACGATACAAGCTGGTTAGCTTCTAAATCAGGGGTAGGCAACCTTGGCTCTTTTATGACTCGTGGACTTCAACTCCCAGAATTCCTGAGCCAGCATTCTGGGAGTTGAAGTCCACGAGTCATAAAAGAGCCAAGGTTGCCCACCCCCGTTCTAAATCATTACCTTGACATAATAAAAATAGAGCTGGAAAGGACCTTGGAGGTCTTCTAGTCCAGCCCCCTGCTCAAGCAGGAGAGGCTATACCCCAGTGACCATCTCTAGTCTCTTCTTAAAAACTGCCACTGATGGAGCGCCCACAGTTAAATACGGTTGGTGTGCTAAGTGGAAGGAGCCGGAGTCAAGCCGTTGCAGGGTCAACTTATGCGATGGGGGCCAGTGAGTTCGGGGAGCAGTAACTGTGGACCACGGTATCATGCTGCGGCGCCTCGTGGAGTTGGGAGTGGGAGGCACCGTTATGCGGTGGTTCTCCTCCTTCCTCACCGACCGCACGCAGTCTGTATTGGCAGGGGAACAGAGGTCGACCCCAAGGCCCCTAACTTGTGGGGTGCCACAAGGGTCGGTCCTCTCCCCCTTATTGTTCAATATTTATGTGAAGCCGCTGGGGGAGATCATCCGTGGCTTTGGGGTGGATTTCCATCAGTACGCTGATGATACTCAGCTGTACATCTCCACCCCAGGCCACCCCAATGATGCCCTTGACGTGATGGCC
>NW_015391895.1:6682-9795 GCF_001527695.2 Protobothrops mucrosquamatus | reverse complement strand
CTTCTCTGTTGGAGCCCCCACCCTCTGGAACGAACTACCCCCAGAGATCCGGGTGATTCCGGATCTCCCCTCCTTCCGCCGCGCCCTCAAGACATGGCTATTTCAGCTGGCGGGACTGGCCTAAGGGGTATTTTAAATTTGGTTTTTAAATAACTTTTAAAAAAGGAAGAAAAGGCCCATATTAATATTTCTTTTTAACCATATTTTAAATTTTGTATATTGTATTGATTGTTTTGTTTTAAACTGGCTGTAAGCCGCCCTGAGTCCACCAGGAGAAGGGCGGGGTATAAATGTAATAAATAAATAAATAAATAAATAACCCCCACCCCAAGGAAGCCCCGTCCCTCCCTCCCAGCAGGAAAAGTCCCGGAAGGGAGGAGAAATGCAGAGAGATTCACCTCAAGGACGGCATCGCAGGCCGTGATCTGGGTGTGCAGGGAGGCGATGTTCTTGCTCTCCTTAATATCTGGGGTGGGTGGGGGCCTGCTAAGGACAACAGTGGGAGGAAGGGGTGAGGGGTTCTCCTGACACGAAGCCCCCCCCGGATCAGCCTCTTCCCCCCAGCCAGGCAGAGGATACAGTCCTTGATGGAGGCGTTCTCGATCTGCTGCAGCTCCTGCTCCACCTGCTTGGAGTACTGCCGGAGATCCACCCCCTGCCAAGGCAGAGAAAGCAGTGAGTGAGGGGATCCCCCCCACTTGATCCCATGGACCCCCCCCCCCGGACGTCCGGTCTCTCCCACCGTCTTCAGGGCCTCCTGGACGAGGGCGTCCTCCAGGTTGGCTTGGATGTGAACTGAAAGAGAGGAAAGACAATAACGCTGCCTGGAGCAAGAAAGACTTTGTGTCCCCCCCCAACTAAGCCCCCCCCCAGGTGCTTCTCTGGGACTGAAGCCCCTCCCTCTTCCTCAGCCGTGCCAGTTAAGAGAATTGCCTTGCCAAGCTGGGGGTGGTGGTGGGAGGGGAAGGGCCGGTTGAACCCCCAGCAACTTTTATTGGGAGAACGGGAAACGGCTCTTCCCAACAGCGTCTTTCTGGGTGAACTGGAAATAAAGATACTTTCTGTACACGTTTCCCCCAGTGTGTGTGAGAGAGAAACAGCGAACGACAGAATGAAAGAGAGAACGAGAGAGAGCAAATGAATGAGAGAGAAAACAAGAGAGGGAGCGAGCCAGCGAGAGAGGAGAGAGAACGAGGAGAGAGAAAATGAGAGAGAGAAGGAGAAGAGAGGGAGAACAAGAGAGAGTGAACAAATGAGAATGAGAGAGAAAAGAACAAGAGAGAGAATGAACGAGAGAACAAGAGGGAAGAGAGAGGAAAGGAGAACGAGAGAGAGCAAAGAAGAGAGGAGAGATAACAAGAGAGAGAACGAGAAGAGGGAGAACAAGTGAGAGAGAGTGAACGGGAGAGAGAACAAGAGGGAAGAGAGAATGAGAGAACGAGAAGAGATGGAAAACAAGAGAGAGGGAGTGAACAAGAGAGAGACAGAGGAAAGGAGAACGAGAGCAAAGAGAGGAGAGAGAACGAGAGAGAGAAGAGAGAAAAGAGAGTGAACGAGAGAACAAGAGGGAAGAGAGAGGAAAGGAGAACAAGAGCAAACAAGAGAGAATGAGAAGGGAGAACGAGTGAATGAGAGAGAGAACAAGAGGGAAAAGAGAGGAAAGGAGAACAAGAGAGAGCAAAGAAGAGAGGAGAGAGAATGAGAGAGAAAGAGAGAGAAAACAAGAGAGAGGGAGTGAACGAGAGAGAGCGGAAAGGAGAACGAGAGCAAAGAGAGGAGAGAGAACAAGAGAGAGAACAAGAGGAAAGAGAGAGGAAAGGAGAACGAGAGCGAATAAGAGAGAATGAGAGAAGAGAGAACGAGACAAGAGGGGGAACGACAGAGAGAAAACAAGAGAGAGAGAACAAGACAGAATGAGAAGAGAGAGAGGACAAGAGAAAACAAGAGAGAAAATGAAAGGAAAGAGCAAACAAGAGAGAGAGAGGAGAGGAAAGAGAGAGAGAACAAGACGAAATCTGGCTTTGGCTTCTCCTGGGCACCTGAGTTTCCACCTTCTCAGACAGAGACTATGTGAATCTCCTTTTGGGGGGGGGGGGACAGAGTTTTCCTAGTTAAAAGCATCAGTCCACCCTCCTGCCCCCCCTGGACTGAAAGCCCCCCCCTCCAGCCCCAGCTCTGGAGAGGCTGCAGAGAGCCCCCACCCCACCCCGGCAGTCTCTCTTGCCGTCCAACAACCCCCCCCCCCTTGCCCAGCTTACTGTCCACTTCGTCCAGGATGAACTCCTCGGAGGTCAGGTCCAGCTCCCCCAGGTTGAGGGGCAGCGGCTCATCGCTCTGGCCCTGGGGGGGGGAGACATACCAAAGGATCTTGTCATGCCCTCAATGTGTGTGTTTGTGTGTGTGAGAAGCAGGGCAGCCCTATCCTGATGGGAAGGATCTCGTTGCCAACCCCCATCCCCAGCAACCCGGCGGGATTCAGGGCAGACCCAACACTGGGCGCTCGGGGCCCTCTGTGCATGGACGGGCAGGCTCCGGTTCAGAAGAGGGCCGGCCCAGAAGGTCAGCCACGCAGATTCTCCATCATCCAGGTCACGGCTGTCCCCAAAGGTGCTTTTTTTCAGTTGGAATTTCCTGCCTTTTTCCCCTGAAGAGGTTTCGCTCCTCGTCCGAGAGGCTTCTTCTGTTCCGCCGTCCAGTCCGAGCTGAAGAAGCTCCTCGGATTGAGAAGCGAAACCGTCTTCGAAGCAAAGTCCTTGGGGAAACAAAATATGGCACTTTTGGGTCAGGTTTCCGTTCCGCGGGGGAGGATGGGCCGTGTAGTGCAGAGGGCCAGGAGGAGGGCGGGGCTTTTGTCCCTCCCTCCTCCTCCTCTACTCCACAACCCCCCTCCCGTTCTAGCTCTGGTGACGTCACCTAGTCGGGTCGTGAAACGTCTGCAAGGAAACCACCCCAGGGGTCTTCCAACTGGGCCCTTTGATGAGTGGTGGACTTCAACTCCCAGAATTCCTCAGCCAGCAAAGCTGGCTGAGGAATTCTGGGAATTGAAGTCCACCAGTCATCCAAGGGCCCAGTTGGAAGACCCCTGGGATATTGTCTCCTTTAGTGGTTTTACC
>NW_015391895.1:0-3353 GCF_001527695.2 Protobothrops mucrosquamatus | reverse complement strand
GGTGACTACTGGCTGAGGGGGGAGTAGGTTGTTTAGGCCTCCCCGTTGGAGTTCCCAATTGGGTGGGGGTGTCAAGTTGGGGTCTCTTGGGGGGGGCTTTGCTGATTCCGCCTTTCCTCCCCCCCCCCCCCAGGTCTTGGCCAACGGTCTGGACAACAAGCTGCGTGAGGATTTGGAGCGCCTGAAGAAGATCCGGGCCCACCGGGGCCTGCGCCACTTCTGGGGGTGAGTGAGCGGGCGGGTGGGGGGCAAGGAGAGCCCCCCAGTCCTCTCTGGGCTTCCTGGAGGGAGTGGGTGGAGTGGATGGCCTCGGGGGACCCCTTCCTTTATCGGCCCCCCTCCTCATTGCTCCCCTGTCCTTTCCCCCTTCCCTCCCCAGCCTCCGTGTCCGCGGCCAGCACACCAAGACCACCGGACGCCGGGGCCGGACGGTGGGCGTCTCCAAGAAGAAGTGAAACCTCCGTGCGAATAAAATGTTTCCCACCCAGGTCTCTCTCCGTGGTCTCCTTGGGGGGGAGCGGGGGGGGCAGAGCTGGGAGTCCCGTGGCTGTGCCTGTGTCGAAACCCCCCCCCCGACACAGGGTGGAAGGGGGCGGGCCCTGGGCTTTCCAGGTGGTCTCCCGTCCAGTGTGGAGAGTGCAGGGCTGCGCAGTGGTTGGGGGGTGGGCCATTCGTTCTCCCCAAGGGGGCCGCATGAGTGTCTGTGGCTGCTATGGGGGGGCCGAACCAAGAGGATTGTGACGGTGCGTAGATACACACAAACACACACACAAAAAGGGCCACTTTCAAGCTGAAAGCAACTCGGCTGTGTTTTGCGCACGGTGTATATTTATTTACATTTGATTTCTAATTCCTGGTGGGGGCTGGACAGGGACCGCCAAAGGCCTGGATGTGGCCCAAAGGGGGTGGGCGTTAAATACCCAGGTCTGGTCCAGGTGGTCCTGGCTGGGGATGAGGGCTGCTGTAGTCCAACAGTGGGAATACTGGGTGACGTGGTCACCCGCTGTTCTCCGGTTCCTGATGGACTGAGCAGCTCCTTGCGGTAGTTACATGCGGTGGGGGGGGGGGCAGACTGCACCAGTGGGACTCCTGCCCGGGACTTCCGCAAGCGGTGGCACTGGCTGGGTTGGCACAACTAACCAGGATTCAAATGAGATCATCCTTAAAAAGCTTGCTTGCAGATGCTGGCATCGGAGGGGAAGGGGAGCCGCCACGACGTTCTGCCTGCGTGCCCCCCATTTTCATCGAGCCTTTTCCCGACTGGGGGGGTGCAGGATCGGACACCCCCCTTTCCCCCCCCAGCGTTGGGACTACAGCGCCCATCATCCCCTCCAACCGCGGACAGGAACTGCCGGCTGCCTCTCCCGCCTTGTTCCGTCCCTTCGCCCCCGCGCCTCCTTCACCGGCCGGGCAGGAAAACCTCCGAGCAGCCGGTCCGACCCTTCGGGCGGCCGCGTCTCGGCTTTCAGCCGGATCCAGTTCCGGGCTTTGGCGCGGCGCGGCTTCATCCGGCCTCTGACCTCCTCGGCGCCGGCTTCCCGTTACGGAGAGACGCCCAGGAGCCCCGCCAGCCGCCCATCCAGCGTCGCCCTGATTCCCGGGAAGGCTCCGAGCTCCGCGGGACTCGCTCCGGGGGACCCCCGCGCCGGGCTCGGAAGCTCCTTCGGGGGAAGCGGCGCCGCCGCCTCCTCCGCCGCCCGCCCGCCCACCCGGGTCCCCTTCCCGGAGGCGCGGCGGGTCCGGATGCTGAGCCGCTCCCGGCGCCTCCTGCTGCCGGGCGAGGGCGAGGCGGCGGCGGCGGCGGCGGTGACGCTCCGAGCCGTCCGCAGCCGCAGCCCCGACGCCCAGGAGCGGCGCCCGCCGGACGCGCAGCCGGTGAGCCCCTCGGAGGGTCCCGGGCTGGGCTGGGCTGNCTCCATGGAGCTCAGTGGGGCCGGCTTGGTCCTCCGGGGTTCACGCAAGGGGGGGGCTGCAGCAGCCGGGGGCCCCTCCCCTCCTGCCCTGCCCCCCAATTTCTCACACAGCCCCCCATCTTTCCCCCTCCAGTCTCTCGTGATCCCAGAGAAGTTCCAGCACATCCTGCGAGTCCTGAACACCAACATCGATGGGCGCAGGAAGATCGCCTTCGCCATCACCGCCATCAAGGTGGGTGGGGGGGCTGTTTGGGTGGGTGGGGGGCTGGGTGACAGGCAGCTGGGGCTTGGGTGGGGGGCACGTCTGTAGCCCCTGTCGCTGAGAGGACAGAGAAGGAGGTGGGCGGCCTTGGCCGGTGCTGGGGGGGGGGAAGTCCCGGTCCCAATCTGGCATTTTGTCCCACCGGAAAGTCTGCGTGGAGCCCCCCTAACAACCCAGGCAGCTGGTCCTCGGCTCACGACTGCTGTTGAGCCCCGCCACTAAGTGAAAACATTTGCAGAGTGAAATTTTGGGCTCTGCTGGCTTGCCAGGCGGGAGCAACTGGACCAGGCCGCCCGGGGAAGTGGGGGGGGTCTGGCCGCCCTCCCCCGGGGCCCCCTCTGAACGGCTCCTCCCTTCCTCCGCAGGGGGTGGGCCGGCGCTATGCCCACGTGGTCTTGCGGAAGGCGGACATCGACCTGACCAAGCGGGCCGGCGAGCTGACGGAGGACGAGGTGAGAGAGAGCTGGGGGGTATTGTGTGGATTTTTGGGGGGGGGACGACGAAGAAGAAGCCAGTGGGGATGTGGGGGATCCCTGGGAAACCCCGGAGTGGCCATAATAGGAGGCCAAATTGCTATCGATCCTGAATAGCGACGGTGTGTCCGGCAGCATTCAGGGTTTGGATGATCTTTTAGGACCCTTTATGATTCTAACCCCCCTCCCCCCACACACACACAACGTCTCATCTCAGGCCCCTCTGCCCAGTGTCTGTCGGACAATCCGGCATACACTGGGAGTATCCTGGGGGGGCCTTCCCAGGCCCCCATTGCCAGCTGGGGGGGGTCATTCAGTGGATCCAAAGGGCAGCTCTCCAGCCGGTCTCATCGGGCACTCAGCCCCCCTTTTCCTGCCCGGCCTTTAGCCATTTGGGGCCCTGACCGGTGGGGGCCTCTGACCTCTTGACCCCCCCTCCCCCGGACCTCCCCCCCCAGGTCGAGCGGGTCATCACCATCATGCAGAACCCCCGGCAGTACAAGATCCCCGATTGGTTCCTGAACCGGCAGAAGGACGTCAAGGACGGCAAATACAGCCAGGTGAGACCCTGGGGGGGGGCTTTCTCTGGGGAAGGGGGACAACTGCTGGGGGGGGCTTTCCGGGGGGGGCAACTGCTGGCCAAGAGGTGACTACTGGCTGAGGGGGGAGTAGGTTGTTTAGGCCTCCCCGTTGGAGTTCCCAATT
>NW_015391894.1:20075-21832 GCF_001527695.2 Protobothrops mucrosquamatus | reverse complement strand
TCAGTTTCCATCCGTTGCTTCTCGTCCTGCCTTCAGGCGCCTTGGAGAATAGCTTGACTCCTTCTTAATAATGCCTAATACTGGCTGCTCAAGAACAAGCACTACAAACTAATGCTATGAAAACGACGATACAAAAATCCACTGGCAATCCAAATTGCCGACTTTGCAATGACAAAGTTGAAACTGTTTCACACCTAATTTGTGAGTGCAGCAAAATTGTGCAAACTGACTACAAATCTAGACATGACCGAGTTGCTAAATTAATCCACTGGGCATTGTGTAAAAAATACGACTTGCCTGTGTCCGAAAAGTCGTGGGAATATAGGGTGGAAAAAGTGGTTGAGAATGAGAGGGTGGAGATCTTGTGGGACTTTCGAATACAGACAGATCGCCATTTGGAACACAACATGCCGGATATCGCAGTTGTAGAGAACCGAAGCGTACAGCTGATTGATATCGCTGTACCAGGAGATGCCAGAGTCGAAAGAAAAAGAACTGGAAAAAAATTACAAAATATCGCGACCTGGCCATCGAAACTGCGCGATTATGGATGAAACGTGTAACGGTGACACCCATTGTGATCGGGGCACTGGGAACTATGTCCACAAACTTTGCAAAATACATCAAGAAACTGCAGCTTCCTGCAATAACTCCAGCAATGTTACAAAAAACTGTGCTACTCGGAACATCTTACATTTTAAGGAGGTACCTGGTTGACACCTAGGATGCTGGTAGCAACCCGTGTCAACCATCAGCGCCAACCAATTTGAATGTTCAGTTGACTGAGGTTCACGTCTAATGAATAAAAGATAATAATAATAATAATAATAATAATAATAATAATAATAATAATAATAATAACAATAATAATAATAATAATGTCTATCTTGATTGTGTGTCCTTGACTTACCAGCACAACTGAGCCCAGGATTTATGTTGCTAAGGAAGAAAGTTAAAATGGCGGTCGTGCCACCAATGCCACCAATGATCAGGTACACTGGCCTGTGGGCTGAATCTGAATGGAAAAGGTAGGATTCAGTGCTGTCCGGTTCGCTCCCCTGATCCGTGCCTGTCATGGCAGGATATTAATAGATTTGGCCTGGTGAGCCGAGAAGCCTCGCTGAGGGCTTGTGCGGCTCCCAAAATGGCGGCCGCGTCTTTCGAGGCTTCCAAAATGGCGGCCACGCCAAAATTAACGACCATCTGTGAGGGGAAACCAGGGAAACCTAAAGGGGAACTCGCTGAAGGTTTTGTGGAAATATTTCACTCCCTTTGAGGCCGAAAAAAAACAACAGGTGACTTGTGGTTTGGAGCGTTGTTAAGGGAGTTTTGCCCCATCTTACAACTTGTCTTGCCACATTTGTTAAGGGAATCGCTGCAGCTGTTAAATTAGCAAGCCTGGTTGTTAAGTAAACCTGGCTTCCCCCATGGACACTGTTCATCAGAAGGTCACAAAAGAGGATCATGTGACCCCGGGGGACACTGCGACAGTCATAAATATGAATCAGTTGCCAAGCGTCCGAATTTTGATCATGTGACCGTGGGGAAGATACAAGGCTCATAAGTGTGAAAAATGGTCATAAGTCACTTTTTTCCAGTGCTGTTGTAACTTTGAATGGTCCCTAAATGAACTGTTGTAAGTCAAGGATGACCTGTATTTTAAGGTGGCAGATTAGAAAAGATACTGGATGAGGCATCAGGAAGGAAGGAAAGAAGGAAGGAAGGAAGGAAGGAAGGAAGGAAAGGAGGGGAAAAGG
>NW_015391894.1:15800-18876 GCF_001527695.2 Protobothrops mucrosquamatus | reverse complement strand
GGAAGGAAGGAAGGAAAGAAAGAAAGAAGGAAAGAAGGAGGGAGGGAGGAAGGAAAGGAAGGGAGGGAATATTAAAAGGTGTATTTGACATTGCACTGCAAATATTGTGATTTCTTGTGTCCTGTCAGATGTACCTTGCATCTGATATCGAGACAATAGTAAAAAAAAACAGAGTTTGTATTTTCATGTATTTTCATACAATTTTCACCTGCGCTGTGTGTGTATGTGTGCATGCATGTGATAAAAGCTGACACCAGGTTGACAATAGCCGGGCTGTGCAAAGTCTTGCATTCGATTTGTGGAACAGCTATTTCAAGAAGAGACAGAAATAGAGGCGCAGGAACTGTTTGCAACACATTAAAAGTGTGAAGTCTGTTTATGGGACTACGAAGAAACTTGCTGGGCCCCTAGTAAATAGCATCTGGTATTCTGAAATAAGTCACTTTTTGTGACTACCACAAATCATATTGGGACCCAATTAAGTGGTAATATTAAGAAAGAAAGAAAGAAAGAAAGAAAGAAAGAAAGAAAGAAAGAAAGAAAGAAAGAAAGAAAGAAAGAAAGAAAGAAAGAAAGAAAGAAAGTCAACGCTGCTAACATCAGATGTTCTTGCTTTGACAACATATGGAGATGCAACCTTTTTCCTTCTTATGTTTTACTCTTAGAATTAGAGTTAGAATTAGATGATACTGGGGGATGGGGAAGGAGGAATGTGCATGGGAGTTTAGTTAGACATAACAATATTGTAACTAGGGTGAGAACCAAGGTTTTCGAAATAAGAGATGATAAGAATTGGCAGATTGGAGAATTGGAGGGAAAGTCTTCATTTCAAGCTAATTGGGGAATGTGATTTATGACAGTTAATTGGAGGAGGGAATTATGCTTTGATACTATATGCTCAGGGGAGGGGAATTCAGATTTTGGCTTCGGCTATGTACATGCAGATGCCATACTACTCGAATAAGGATTCTTTAAGATAAACAATGCCTCAAAGTTCTTTGGAGAGTTTCATCCATCGGAACCATGACGAAAGAAAGAAAGAAAGAAAGAAAGAAAGAAAGAAAGAAAGAAAGAAAGAAAGAAAGAAAGAAAGAGGAGAAAAAGAGGAGAAAGAAAGAAAGAAAAAGGAAGGAAGGAAGGAAAGAAAGAGGAAGAGAGAGGAAGGAAGAAAGAAAGAGAGAGAAAGAAAGAAAGAAAGAAAGAAAGAAAGAAAGAAAGAAAGAAAGAAAGAGGAAGGAAGGAAAGAGAAAAAGAAAGGAAGAAAGGAAGAAAGAAAAAAGAGAGAGGAAGAAAGAAAGAAAGAAAGAAAGAAAGAAAGAAGGAAGGAAGGAAGGAAGGAAGGAAGGAAGGAAGGAAGGAAGAAAGAAAGAAAGAAAGAAAGGAAGGAAGAAAGGAAGAAAGGAAGAAAGGAAGAAAGGCTGTATATCAAAACTTGGTTGAGTTTTTCAGAGTAATCTACCGCTTTCTCCATCCTTCCTTGATTCTATTCTCAAGCTATTCAATCTCTTCCCCAAAAGCCCCCGAGGGCAGGACAAGAAGCGACGGATGGAAACTCACCCAGGAGAGAAGCAACCTGGAATTTACAATGTAGTTAAAAATAAATATAAAATAATATATACCTTCAGGTGGGTATTTCTGTGGCTAAGTAGAGACAGTTGGCAAATGAATTTTTGCCCTCTTTTACTACCTTCCTTGCCAGAATTATTAAGGGAATCACTGCAGTGTGATTAAGTTGGTACCACGGTTGTTAAATGAGTGTGGCTTGTCAGAAGGTTGCAAAAGGGGATCACCTGATCCCAGTTGCTATTGGCCAACCGCTCGATCCTGTGACCGTGGGGATCCCGCAAAGGTTGTAACTGTGGAAGAAAAATGATTGCAAGTCATTTTTCCCAGTGCTGTTGCAACTTTGAACAGTCACTAAGGGAGCTGTTGTAAGTCGAGGACTACCTGTGTAATAAAGCCTTTGTTTGTTGTCGTTTCTGCAAAAAAAATTATTATAGATAGTTGAAAAATGCAATAAGCAAATCAAACGTGCAGTGATAGCTCTCTTTGAATCAACGTGCACCCTTTCTTATTTTTGAAAGACACTCTGAGATTAAAAATAATAATAAATCATCATCATAAACAATAATAATAATAATAATAATAATAATAATAATAATAATAATAATAATAATAATAATAATAATAATAATAATAATAAATAAAGCTGGCAGCCCCAACATTTATTTATACCATGGAAAGCTTTCAGGGGTAAAAAGACTGTTAAACATTGGATAGACAAAAACAATCAAGAGCCTGCCAGATCCCTGCTGTCATTTGGGGCATACAACTGCTGTGCGAAAGTTGAAGGTCAAGTGGGGTATATTAAGCTAATATCTAGGTACAAGTAGTAGAAGGGAAGACATTTTTCTGTCAAATAAAAATAAAATGAAAAAAAAAGAAAAAGAAAAGCAGCTGTAGTCATTCCACTATACAAAAGAGACACTCATAACTTCAGGATATGGAGATTCTCCATTCACAAAGCCTTAAGGAACTTTACGTCCGGCCAAAACATTCAAAGAATAGAATAGAATAGAATAGAATAGAATAGAATAGAATAGAATAGAATAGAATGGAATGGAATGGAATGGAATGGAATGGAATGGAATGGAATAATGGAATGAAGAATATAGAATAGAATAGAATAGAATAGAATAGAATAGAATAGAGTAGAGTAGAGTAGAGTAGAGTAGAGTAGAGTAGAGTAGAGTAGAGTAGAGTAGAATAGAATGAAGAATGGAATGGAATAATGGAATGAAGAATAGAATAGAATAGAATAGAATAGAATAGAGTAGAGTAGAGTAGAGTAGAGTAGAGTAGAGTAGAGTAGAGTAGAGTAAAGTAGAGTAGAGTAGAGTAGAGTAGAGTAGAGTAGAGTAGAGTAGAGTAGAGTAGAGTAGAGTAGAGTAGAGTAGAGTAGAGCAGAGAAGAGCAGAGTAGAGTGAAGAATGGAATGGAATGGAATAATGGAATGAAGAGAAGAGTAGAGTAGAGTAGAGTAGAGTAGAGTAGAGTAGAGTAGAGTAGAGTAGAG
>NW_015391894.1:12027-14830 GCF_001527695.2 Protobothrops mucrosquamatus | reverse complement strand
AGAGTAGAGTAGAGTAGAGTAGAGTAGAGTAGAGTAGAGTAGAGCAGAGAAGAGCAGAGTAGAGTGAAGAATGGAATGGAATGGAATAATGGAATGAAGAGAAGAGTAGAGTAGAGTAGAGTAGAGTAGAGTAGAGTAGAGTAGAGTAGAGTAGAGTAGAGTAGAGTAGAGTAGAGTAGAGTAGAGTAGAGTAAAATGAAGAATGGAATGGAATAATGGAATGAAGAATAGAAAATAGACTAGACTAGACTAGACTAGATTAGACTAGACTAGACTAGACTAGACTAGACTAGACTAGACTAGACTAGACTAGAATAGAATAGAATAGAATAGAATAGGATAGAATAGAATAGAATAGAATAGAATAGAATAGAATAGAATAGAATAGAATAGAATAGAGCTTGAAAGGACCTTGGAGGTCTTCTAGTCCAACCCCCTGCTCAAGCAGGAGAGCCTATACCATCTCAGACAAGTGACTGTCCAGTCTCTTCTTAAAAATCTCCAGTGATAGAGTGCTGTGGGATCTCATTTCCATCCCCATCAACAAGACAGGCTTAACCTATTCTTGTTTTCTCAACATTATCTATCTTTGGGAGAAATCTTAATGTATTCTTAGTTGGCAAAACTTAGGTTGCATATTTATTGGGCTTACAAATAGTGCAGGGTCTAATAGACTCCCCCAAACTATCTGCCTGCTAATTCAGAGGGGAAATTGCCCCCTTTAAAAATGGAATACTTTATGCATATTAACTTTGGAATATTCCTGCAGTTTCTTTGTGTTACTGAGATGGTTTCCTTTCTGAGTATTTCTGAGTATCCCCTTTAAAGTTTACTCACACTCGCTGTGTGTCACCATTGTGGAGACAATTTTTGCAGTGTTTCCTGAGGTTCAATGACTATCAAATGACAAGGAGAGATAACTTGGAGAATTATATTTGAACTTTTGAGCTTCTTCTCTTCTCTTTCATTATTTATAAACTGTGGCCATTTATATTATGTTCCAAAAGAGCTGGGTGTATCTTAATGATTTATTAGGTGCCTAAGTACTAAACGAGAAAAAAGTAATGTTACAAATGTTTTTTTATACTTCTACTATTATTAGCGCTATTAAGAGGAGAGGGAAGACGTAGACCCAAAGCTTGGAAATTAGCAGTGTTATTTTTTTAACATCAAAGCAATACAATACTTTAAATAAATTAACCTAAGAAACAAGAGACTCTATAGGGTCTTAGTGCTGAACATTTAATCTTCTGGTTGGGATCAGCTCTTGAAATGACTTTCCATTAACAGCAGAAAGTCCTTCAAAGGAGATTGCAAGCTTAATTATGTGACTGTTAATATCTGCAGTTGTGTGAGGTGACTTGGATAACATATTTTATTCCTTAGGACCTAAACATTACATACTCCTAATTGTTTTATATCCGTGTCATTTAACTTAGCACCTGCTTCATGAAATTCTTCTATTATTTTTTTTAACTGCCAGACAAACTTGAGGATTTTTTTCCCCTTAATCTTGTTTTCCTTCTGGCTCACTCATGACACTTTGGAAATTCTACACAGTTCAGTTTCACTCTACATTATATTATCAATGACTTTTGGGAGAACTACAGAGGAAGGAAGGAAGGAAGGAAGGAAGGAAGGGAGGGAGGGAGGGAGGGAGGGAGGGAGGAAAGAAGGAAAGAAGGAAAGAGATTCTTGGCATTTGAGGCTCTACATAAGTCTTCTCTTTCTGAGTTGTATATCAGAATCTGCATTTCAACTAAAGCCATGAACTTAATTTTGAAATCCTTCACTCAAAGCTGGCAATGACTCATGATATAACCAGTGCTATATCTATAAACATAAGTGTTATGAGTTCACAAGCTATAGCTGTGATGAATCCAGTGATATCAAATGCCATAACTGTCCAGGCAGTTGCAGCTAATTCTAAGTCTGGATAAATGGAGAAGTGAATGACTTTCAGGAGAACTTTGAAACACTAGGAAGGAAGGAAGGAAGGAAGGAAGGAAGGAAGGAAGGAAGGAAGGAAGGAAGGAAGGACGGAAGGAAGGAAGGAAGGAAGGAAGGAAGGAATGAATTCAAATAGATCTTTGAGATCCCATGGATGGAGGAATGGAATGGAATGGAAACCTCCCACCTATAACAGGTAAGCTTAGGAAATAAATTCAATTCCTATTTTTAAGTGAACTAACAACATTTGTGCTCTAGTGATTACTGTTCAGATCATAACACAATTGGTTACGACCTGCACTTCTCTCCAAACATTAGAACACTGATGTAAAGGATCACAAAATGTTAGAATCAGCAATTGTCCACAAACCAACATGCAGTTTAAGCCTGGGCAACAGTGAAAGCAACAGAAACTTGCTCAGATTGATGATTCCCTAATTCACCACAGTATAATAGGGAGGGCAGAGAGAAATGTTGGTCTTTCAGGATTTTGTCAACACAACCTATCAGGGCTGACAACTGGACTCATCTATAAAAAGATCATAACAACATACATATTTTATTTCTTGGAATAAATGAGCATATTAAGAACTGTTGGGGACACATAGAAAGACGAAGAGTTTGGCCTAAGTGGAAGGAAGGAAGGAAGGAAGGAAGGAAGGAAGGAAGGGAGGAAGGAAGGAAGGAAGGAAAGGAAAAGAAGGGAAGGGAAGGAGGGAGGGAGGGAGGGAGGAAGGAAGGAGGGAAGGGAAGGGAAGGGAAGGAAAGGGAGGAGAGAGGGAGGGAAGGAAGGAAAGAAGGAAAGAAGGAAAGGGAAGGAGGGAGGGAGGGAAGGAAGGAAGGAAGAAAAGGG
>NW_015391894.1:6878-11576 GCF_001527695.2 Protobothrops mucrosquamatus | reverse complement strand
AGGAAGGAAGAAAAGGGAAGGAAGGAAGGAAGGAAGGAAGGAAGGAAGGAAGGAAGGAAGGAAGGAAGGAAGGAAGGGGAAGGAGGGAGGAGGGGATGGAAGGAAGGAAGAAGGGAAGGAACTGAAGGAGGGAGAGAGGGAAGGAAGGAAGAAAAGGGAAGGAAGGAAGAAAAGGGAAGGAAGGAAGGAAGGAAGGGGGAGGAGGGAGGGAGGGAAGGAAGAAAGGAAGGAAGAAACAGAAGGAGGGAATGAAGGAAGGAAGGAAGGAAGGAAGGAAGGAAGGAAGGAAGGAAGGAAAGGGAAAAAAATAACCAAGGAAGAGTTGGATAATATTTGTGAGACTATGAAAGATGAGTCCACAACTCATCTTTTGCACAGCAGGGTAAACGACATGGCACAACATTGCCATGACACAAGAATGTATGATGCCAGAATAAAGTTCAGACTCCAACTAAGTCATCACTGTACATCAATCCCCCAAAGACCATTTTGTAGGTTTGATAAGCAGCCGCCCAAAACATGTCCTGACCAAGTGTGATAGCTGTGTCTGCCAATAAAATGCAATATTAAATTAAATATTAAATATTAAATAAGCCTGCTTTTTTATATGAGTCAGAAGATGAGCAACGTGAGTATCATACTCCAACGAAATGAGCAATATAGGAAAGCATGAGTCACTCAAAGCTTAGGCCATAAAAGCAGATCTAGTCAGCATGAAAGGTTAGGATCATGAGATTAAAAGCCGTATGGTTGGTTAGAAGAACTTCAGATGCTCTCCAAGGATGGTATCTGAAAATTTACTTATTTTTATTTATTTATTTATTCAATTTCGATAGCCACCCATCTCTGCCAAGTGATTCTGGTTATCATTCTAAAGCAGTTAAAACAAAAACAATAAAGCAAAAACACCCAAAAAACGAATACGTACGGAAGCTGGTGTAGAATAACCAACTAACAGCAAAGCCAAGAAATGGAGCCCTTAATACATTCACTGCTTTAGGCACAGTCAACTTTTTAAAGCCTTTGTGAAAGGACAACAAAGTTGTGGCCGTTCTAATCTTCCAAGGTAGAATATTCCACACGGCAGAGAAAGCCTGTCTTCCAGTTCTCACCAGTCTGGGCGATGGGATCTGCAGCCTTCCCAATATGCTGAATTGAATTAGCGGAATGGGGCAGCTTGCCGTGGCCAACTCATCATGGCTAACTCGCCATGATCATCTGGCTGTGGCCAACTCACCACGGCCTGTTAAGTTTCGAAGCACGTTTTTCTTTTCTGCTGCAACAGTTATTGCTTCTCAGCCTGCCAACGAACTCAGGGCAGAGGGAATCAGATTGGAATGCAGACTTCAAAGATTAAGAAAGCAGACCATGGGAACCAAGGACAGTTACCAGGTGTCTGGCCAGACCCGGAGATGCTTTCTCATAACGATATCGCTGCATCTAATTGGGCATCGTGACCTGATCCAGAGGGAGGGGAGAGAATTTTATGCTTTCACTATGTGGGGTGGGGTTTTGCCAGAGCTGGTTTTGCTTTCATCTGTGCCGAAATGGTGTACTCAATAAAGATTGGCATTAAGAGATCAAATCGTTTCAGGAGTGCTTGCTTGGTTGGGTTCGTCAGTCGGAACCTTGACATATGTAGGGCTTGGGTGGGGTTTTGCCAGAGCTGGTTTTGCTTTCATCTGTGCCAAAATAGTGTACTCAATAAAGTTTTGCATTAAGAGATCAGATCGTTTCAGGAGTGCTTGCTTGGTTGGGTTCGTCAGTCGGAATCTTGGCATGGCCATCTCACTGTGGTACAACTCACCACAGAACAACTCACCACAAGACAATTCCATGCAGAATAACTCAATGCAACAAATGTCACCATCTTTTGACAAAAATGGAAATAGTGTCAGAAAGGTAGTGGTGGATAACATTTAGCTCATCGAGTTATCCTGCAGGGAATTGTACCGCAGCGAGTGGTCCCACAGTGAGTTGGCCAAGGGGAGTTATCCCATGGCACGTTGGCTACAATGACATGGCCAGGGCAAATTGGCTATGCCAAGATGACCACAGCGAGTTGGC
Organism: Protobothrops mucrosquamatus; assembly: GCF_001527695.2. Taxonomy (NCBI): domain Eukaryota; kingdom Metazoa; phylum Chordata; class Lepidosauria; order Squamata; family Viperidae; genus Protobothrops; species Protobothrops mucrosquamatus. The sequence goes on along the minus strand of NW_015391894.1, from coordinate 9,509 downwards.
CACCGTGAGTTGTTGTAGATGCTGAATTGGATGGGTAAAGTCTCTTGGGAAATGATGGTCACTTGGGTAACCTGGTTCCAATCCATGTAGGGTGACAAGCAGGACCTGGAAACACATTGCTAGCCAGTGAAGCTCTCATAGTACTGGTGTTACATGTGCCATCCACTACCCTCACAGCTGCATTCTGTACCAGTGGAGTCTGAATGCTCTTTAAGGGCACCCCCATGTAGAGCACCTTGCAGTAATATAAGCAAGAAGTTACAAGGACATGGGTGATGGTGAGATGGATTGGGCATAACTGCCACACCACACAAAGATGGGCAGGGGTTCTCCTAGCCAGGGTTGCCACCTGATCTTCGTAGGATTTGTGAATCTAGGAGGACCCCAAGATTATGCAATAGTTCTCTCTGGGGCAGTGCCACCCCATTCAGAGCTAGAGAAGAACCCTGTTTTGAGGGGAGAGGGCCCAAATGTCCACAGCCACTCATTCTGGCTAGGATTGAACTGGAACTCCTTTCACCCCATCCAGATCTGAAGAGCAGACACAGGTCATCCATGGCATCAGTGAAGGATCTGGAGTGGATATTACAATCTGATAATACATTATAAACAGATAATATCAGATCCTGTTGATGCTCAATATCTAGAATTCATCTAGATATTATAAGAGCCATGGTGGTGCAGTGGTTAGAACGCAGCCTTGCAGGCTAACTCTGCCCACAGCCTGGAGTTCGATCCTGACTGGCTCAAGGTTGACTCAGCCTTCCATCCTTCCGAGGTCGGTAAAATGAGAGCCCAGATTGTTGGGGGCAAGAGGCTGACTCTGCAAACCGCATAGAGAGGGCTGTAAAGCACTGTGAAGCAATATATAAGTCTAAGTGCTATTACAAACTCTGCCCACTGCCAGGAGTTTGATCCTGACCAGTTCAAGGTTGACTCAGCCTTCCATCCTTCCGAGGTCAGTAAAATGAGGACCCAGGTTGTTGGGGGCAATAGGCTGACTCTGTAAACCGCTTAGAGAGGGCTGTAAGGCACTGCGAAGCAATATATAAGTCTAAGTGCTATTGCAAACTCTGCTCACTGCCAGGAGTTCGATCCTGACCAGTTCAAGGTTGACTCAGCCTTCCATCCTTCCAAGGTTGTTGAGGGCAACAGGCTGACTCTATAAACTGCTTAAAGAGCGCTGTAAAGCGCTATGAAGCGGTATATAAATCTAAGTGCTATTGCTATCTAATCATGCTTTGGTTTTTTGTTGTTGTTTTTTTCAAAAGCCCCAACTGAGCAATCAATATGCAAGTCAGATGTTTCCCAAATAAGTAATTTAGGGCACTACTTGGTTCATTTTTTTGTTTGTTTCATTTCAAGATGATTTTCTTTCCAGCAGCTTGGGAAAATTCGTGTTTTAAGAGGAGGCTCACAATGCATACAGACAGCAAAGCGAGCCTGCAAATCCCAATTTTTCTCTAATAATTGATTGAACGGAATGGAGGCTCACTTAAAAAGCTCCTGTGGGGTTTTCCTGAAGACTGCCGGATATAGGGGGAAAAAAAAACCCAACCCAATTCATCGTGCTGTAAAATACAGCAGCACGTGTCACGTGCCAGATGGTAAGTCGTAAATCTTTGATGCTCTTTTATATCAAATGCAAATTAGTCACTAAACTAAAATAAGAAGGCCTGATTAATCACCTCTGAGTCTACCTGGTGGAATTACGAGTCGTTGGATCTAATGCTACTTACTGACAAATACTCTACAATAATTCTAGCGTACAATTCCTCACCTAGGATAGCTTAAATGTAATCCTTATGAACTAGAAAGAGGCAAAGGACACCTCCAAGGTGTTCTGTGATTATCTGAGACAGATAGGAGCTGAAAGAATAGCGCCAATATGCATATGCCAAAAACACATGTTAATTTTATTCATGATTTATGGCACTTCTGAGTGACATGCACTGGATGTCCCATCCTCCCTTTTATTTTTTTTAAAAAAAATTCTAAGCATGCTTTTTATCTGAACAAATATAACTGTTCACCATCCTAGCCATTCTTCTCCAGTGTTAAATTTTTTAGCGTTATTTCCCTCCGCCAGTTTTGATACGGTTGCATTTTATGGAGGCAATGTTTTTAATTGAATTTCTGGTTCCTCATTCATAATATATAATATTTTGCAGCGTTTTTTTTTATGTGCACAGATTCGCACAGTAATTTACAGGAAGCTGTCATAAACTACCGCGCTGTGAAATAAAGTGACACGTACACATGCTTCTTGAATGTCACCAAAAAAAAATAATAAATTCCATTTTTGGAGCTTGCAAAATACACAAGGCCTGCTAGAGGAATCATTCATGGATAATCTGGCTAGGTCATCAGTAGGTCTAGAGGACAGCCAATAAAGAGTATTACAGATGCAGACTCATAATATTGAATGTTAAGGGGGGGGAATAATGTTCTAATAGTAAAAAATAGTTGAGCAATAGAATTAATGACCCAGAGAGATTGCAGGCTTTCTTTTCCATGAATTCATTGAAACACAGGCTTCCCCAGGCCATGATTAAGGATACAGTACTTTAATTTGTACTGCTGCACTAAGCAAGGGGCCGGATTCTGTGGTCTAAATCGCCTGTTCCAGTT
>NW_015391894.1:0-5021 GCF_001527695.2 Protobothrops mucrosquamatus | reverse complement strand
CCTTCCTCCCTCCCTCCCTTCCTTCCTTCCTTCCTTCCTTCCTTCCTTCCTTCCTTCCTTCCTTCCTCAAGCTGTCTTAACCAGCCTTAACCTTAACCAGTCTACTCTCCTTTCCTTCCCTCGTCTCCACCGAAAGTCAGACCTACATTATCTATTTTTTTCTATTTATCTCTTTTCCTTAAAAATACTAATAGTGCAAATGTACAATTTTAAAAAAAACATGTAAATATTCTTGTGCTTTTTAAAAAAAAAAAAAACTTATCATTTCTCTGGGTTCCCCATCTTCTCCTTTTTTAGAAGATAAACATCAAAACTTACCTTAAGAATGCAAGTACGTTTGCTGGATCAGACCCACCTCTACATAATAATTCATTCAGTTTTTCAATCGTGGTAAGGTAACGCTGAACAGAAAGCACCTTTGCAAGATAGAGATGCTATCTTTTTTTGCTGTAATAGAGATGCTATCTTTTTCATTCAGCGTTCAGTCTCTAATCTAATATGGAGGCTGTGTTGCTGGCTTTATCAGGGAAACATGTTTAAATGGTTCCCCAACCTATTTAATCTCCCAGCTATTACCATGGCCGTAGTGACAAATTCTCTAACACACAAAAGAACAGTCTCGCTGGTGTATCTCCTGAATCTATTCCTGCTGGGTTCTTAAACAAATCTGCATACAATTTGGTTTCTGGTCCTTTGACCTCTGCTGTTTTCAGGACAAATCTGCAGCTCCAGTGTCAGCAGGAAAAACCAGGTTGTGAACAGCAGCAGCTATTTTTTTTCCCAGTATTCCTTTGAAGAATATTTCAGGAAGAAAACAAATAATTGAGGCTCCCTGGCTCCGTTGTAATTGAAAACCTAGCATAGCGCCTTTTCCATTTAATTGTATTGCCTGTGTTGAAATTATTGTGTAGCAAGGGGAAAGAAAGAAGGGGTGAATGGAATAATCTAATGTTTTTGATTTGGTTCCTCCACCCACCCACCCTCTCTTTCTCTTCCCCCCAACCGTTGACTATTTATTCATAAGTTTGAAATCTAGTCTTAGCATGGAACAGGAGAGGCAGTAAGATAGACCCATTTATTGCAGTAGAAAAGAACCATAATTATCCATTTTATTACCGGGGAAAAAACACTTTGTTCACCAAATACTATTTACTTATTACTAGTTGGACAATCAAATTATCCCCCTTCCCAAATGGGAAAGGGGCAATGGGTTGAGAACACTGATCCTAGCAATTTCAGATACATTACATGCTCCAACACTAGAAGTTTTTAAGAAGAGACTGGACAGCCATTTGTCCGAAATGGTATAGGGTTACCTGCCTGAGCAGGGGGTTGGACTTGATGATCTCCAAGGTCCCTTCCAACTTGATGATGATGATGCTCTAGTCTTTCGCTGTGACCCAGACAGAAGACTGAGACAGCCATGAGTAACAGGCAAATGTCTATGGAGACTCTCAGCCATCCAGGTCATAGTTTTTGCAAAGACGCAACTGGACTTTCTTGTTTTTCTTTAAAAACAAGACAAAAAAAAAAACCAAGAAAACATTCAAAGAAAAACAAGAAAGTCTAGTTGATCAAGGAGGGATTCAATCTGATCAAGGAGAGATTCAACCTAGAAATAAGGAGAAATTTTCTGACAGTGAGAACAATCAACCAATGGAACTGAAGTTGCCTTCAAAAGTTGTGGGAGCTTCATCACTGGAAGCATTCAACAAGAGACTGGACTGCCATCTGTCAGAAATGGTGTAGGGTCTCCTGCTTTTGAGGGGTTAGACTAGATGACCTACAAGGTTCCTTCCAACTCTGTTATTCTATTCTATTCTATTCTATTCTATTCTATTCTATTCTATTCTATTCTATTCTATTCTATTCTATTCTATTCTCCAATATCTGCCTCTATCTATCTATCTTTCTGTCTGTCTGTCTGTCTGTCTGTCTGTCTGTCTGTCTGTCTATCTATCTATCCATCCATCTACCTACCTACCTACCTACCTACCTACCTACCTACCTACCTACCTATTCACCACTCCCTTCTCACACTGCCGATGTTCCCTAGTTGGGTACTGAAACATCTGCGAGAAAACAACCAAGGATTCCACGTGGGCCTCTTTCACTCACTAAAAAGTTAGGATTAGAAAAATTGCAAACATCTCCCCCCACACATGCATGCACATGCACACAAACACAGCTCTTGTCTTTTTCTTCTTCAGCCTATCCAAATTAATTTGAAGAAAGATCAATAGTTCTAGTTTTTTTTAAATTTGGTTAATGTAAATTGGAACAAGATGCTGTATGAGGCGCTGTGATTGAGGAAGGCTTGATATTATCGTGAATTCTTATTTTAGATTATGATTTAGTGATGTGGGAAAAAAAATTCTGAGGCCTTCCCCTACGTCGGGGGTCTTCAAACTTGGTCCTTTTATGACTTATCGACTTCAACTCCCAGAATTCCTCAGCCAGGCACGTTGGCTGAGGAATTCTGGGAGTTGAAGTCCACAAGTCATAAAAGGACCGAGTTTGAAGACCCCTGCCCTACGTGGATGACGTTTTGTTTTATAGGCACTGAATTCTGAAGGAACAGACTGCTGTTCCTTGCTCCACTAAGAAAGCAATATAACTTGGGATAATCCCTGCATATAAGATTGGTGAAATTGTTATCCAGTTCCATCACTGAAAAAGCTCATTAGCATCTCTCTATCCTGGGCAATAGTAGTTTAAGTAGTATAAAGTTTCTTATTGTTTCTTTGAATAGCTACCCTCAGCGTTCTGTGGCCGCACTTAACTGAAATCAAAATAATGCTTTCAACTCTGAATAATGCCAGGATGCAACTGTTCTGCCACAAAAATTGTGTGATAAATAAATTGGCAGCCTTTCAGAAAGTTTTGCGTTTGATGCCTTAAAAGTGCCACATTGCACTAACATTCGAAACGCAAGCAGATTGCTCCTGCAGCTGTTTTTTTTTTGTTGTTTTTTTTAATACAGTCCTGGGTTGCATAAACAGAGGCATAGAATCAAGATCACGTGAAGTATTATCACCGCTTTATAAAACCCTAGTGAGATCACACCTGGAATTCTGCAGCCAATTTTGGTCACCATATCACAAAAAAAAAAAAAAGATGTTGAGAGTTTGGAAAAAATTCAGAGAAGAGCAATAAGATGATCAAAGGCCTGGAGACCAAAACATACAAAGAACGGCTGTGGGACTTGGATTTGGCTAGTCTAAAGAAAAGAAGAAATAGGGGAGACATGGTAGCAGTGTTCCAGTATCTGAGGGGTTGCCACAAAGAAGAGGGATTCATGTTATTCACCAAAACACCAGAGGGAAGGACGAGAAACAATGGTTGGAAACTGATCAAAGAGAGAAGCAACCTGGAATTAAGGAGAAACTTAATTTCTAACAGTGAAGACAATTAACCAGTGGAACAGCTTGCCTCCAGAAATCGTGGGCGCTCCATCACTGGAGGTTTTTAAGAAGAGGATAGACAGTCACTTGTCTGAGATGGTATAGGTTCTCCTGCTTGAGCAGTAGGCTGGACTTCAAACCTCTATTATTCCGTAAAGCAATTGACTAGAAAATCAAGCTCTTTTATTTTGCAGTTTGGTGAATTTTACTTTCAAAGTAGAGCACACAATCCATTTTACAACTATGCCATTTGCATTCATCGCATCCAACGGTTGTTGTTACAGGGTAGATCAGCACTAATCCCCCTATGAAGTAGCTCTGAACTGAACTTGTGTTGTTCTTTTTTTTTCCCCCACTCTTTCTTTACACATTCTATTTTTTTTTTCCTTCTGGCTGCAGCCATCACAAATTAAACACAGTAAAGTAACACAATCATTCTTTTCGACTTGGACATGCAAGAGGCCACTGTGAATGTTTCGTAAGTTCCTGAATAGCACCATGGGCACCTGGTACAGCACGGCAGCCTTTCAGCTGAGCCCTAGGGCAGACACAATTTTTCAAATGTTAAAGCCGTCTACACTGATGGCTTCCAATCCAAAATTAAGCAGGAGGTAGCAAAATATTTTGGCATCCAACTGTAAAAGCTCTTTACATGGTATCATTAATTTTAATGCTATTTACATCCAGATAGGGAATGGGGGGGGGGGCAGTGGGGAGAAATCAATCCCACTGAACTTCAAATCAATTTGTGTTCATTTAATGAGAAGGTCATGGAACAATGGACTTGTCCTTCCAAGGATTTCTGTGATAAATTCAATATAGCAATAGGGCAGGGGTCTTCAAATTTGGCCCTTTTATGACTGGTGGACTTCAACTCCCACAATTCCTCAGCCAGGCACGCTGGCTGAGGAATTCTGGGAGTTGAAGTCCACCAGTCATAAAAGGGCCAAGTTTGAAGACCCCTGCAACAGAGTTATAATCTTGCCCCCCCCCCCACAACCGTATCCCCTCACCCCAGTAATATTTTATCTGTGAGGGAAGCATTGTAAAGGTACATTCATCAAAATTCCATTAACATGGGCATGTCTACTTTAATGAAGAGAAGAACTGGAATGACATGATAGCAGTGTTCCAATATCTCAGGGGTTGCCCCAAAGAAGAGGGAGTCAAGCTATTCTCCAAAGCACCTGAAGGCAGGACAAGAAGACACGGATGGACGCTAACCAACAATCACTGGGGATATGTCTACTGCAAATTTCAAGTTCGTTATTGTGCTTTAATTACTGGTCTTTGAGATGAACTCAAAAGTTGCAGTTCTGTTGCTTCTTCTGCCTCTCTGGCAGAGAAGATCAGAAATAGTTGGCATCACCTTGTGCGTCCAAATATTTTTGCCACCAAATATTCATGTCTAAACATTTGCCTGGAATAATTTAGGGTGGTATTGTTTAAATAGGTCAGCCCTGATTCAGATGCTTTTCTTTTCCGAAGGAACAGAAGAGAATAATTGCAAGCTAACTCCCATGCAAATATTCACCCCTTGGTGCCAGAAACACACAACGATGGAAGATTTTCTGCAGAGACAATCAAGTCTCTCTCTCTCTCTCTCTCTCTCTCTCT
>NW_015391893.1:66970-71418 GCF_001527695.2 Protobothrops mucrosquamatus | reverse complement strand
CATAGAACAAAATGGACATTGCCAACAAATTCAGAGTGGTTGGTTATGGTTAGGAAGGCACTGGATTTTCTAGTCTGCCCTATCTATGTTTCCTGGTAAAATACATGGGAAAATCCCATTGGAGGAAAATTCCACTTAGGGTTAGGGTTAGGTCACCGTGAACTCCTAGAGCAAAATGGACATTGCCAATATATTTGGACTGCTTGGATATGGTTAGGAGGGCATTGACATTTCTAGGCTGCCCTATCTATGTTTCCTGGTAAAACACATGGGAAAATCCCATTGGAGGAAAATTCCACTTAGGGTTAGGGTTAGTTCACCGTGAACTCCTTGAGCAAAATGGACATTGCAAATATATTTGGACTGCTTGGATATGGTTAGGAGGGCATTGACATTTCTAGGCTACCCTATCTATGTTTCCTGGTAAAATACATGGGAAAATCCCATTGGAGGAAAATTCCACTTAGGGTTAGGGTTAGGTCACCGTGAAGTCATAGAACAAAATGGACATTGCCAACAAATTCAGAGTGGTTGGTTATGGTTAGGAAGGCACTGGATTTTCTAGTATGCCCTATCTATGTTTCCTGGTAAAATACATGGGAAAATCCCATTGAAGGAAAATTACACTTAGGGTTAGGGTTAGGTCACCGTGAACTCCTAGAGCAAAATGGACATTGCCAATATATTTGGAGGGCTTGGATTTGGTTAGGAGGGCATTGACTTTTCTAGGCTGCCCTATCTATGTTTCCTGTTAAAATACATGGGAAAATCCCATTGCAAGAAAAATCCAGTTAGGGTTAGGGTTAAGTCACCATAAACTCATACAGCAAAATGGAGATCGCCATCAAAAGCAGAGTGGTTGGTTATGGTTAGGAAGGTACTGACCTTTCTAGTTTGCCCTATCTATGTTTCCTGGTAAAATACATGGGAAAATCCCATTGGAGGAAAATTCCACTTAGGGTTAGGGTTAGGTCACCGTAAAGTCATAGAACAAAATGGACATTGCCAACAAATTCAGAGTGGTTGGTTATGGTTAGGAAGGCACTGGATTTTCTAGTCTGCCCTATCTATGTTTCCTTGTAAAATATATGGGAAAATCCCATTGGAGGAAAATTCCACTTAGGGTTAGGGTAAGGTCACCGTAAAGTCATAGAACAAAATGGACATTGCCAACAAATTCAGAGTGGTTGGTTATGGTTAGGAAGGCACTGGATTTTCTAGTCTGCCCTATCTATGTTTCCTTGTAAAATATATGGGAAAATCCCTTTGGAGGAAAATTCCAGTTAGGGTTAGGTCAACATGAACTCATAGAGCAAAATCGACATTGCCAAAATATTTGGAGTGCTTGGATATTTTTTGGAAAGTACTGACCTTTCAAGGCTGCCCTATCTATGTTTCTTTGTAAAATACATGGGAAAATCCCATTGGAGGAAAATTCCAGTTAGGGTTAGGGTTAGGTCACCATGAACTCATAGAGAAAAATCGACATTGCCAATATATTTGGAGTGCTTGGATTTGGTTAGGAGGGCATTGACTTTTCTAGGCTGCCCTATCTATGTTTCCTGGTAAAATACATGGAAAAATCTCATTGGAGGAAAATTCCAGTTAGGGTTAGGGTTAGGTCACCATGAAGTCACAGAACAAAATGGACATTGCCAACAAATTCAGAGTGATTGGTTATGGTTAGGAAGGCACTGGATTTTCTAATCTGCCCTATCTATGTTTCCTGGTAAAATACATGGGAAAATCCCATTTGAGGAAAATTCCACTTAGGGTTAGGGTTAGGTCACCATGAACTCATACAGCAAAATGGACATTGCCAACAAATTCAGAGTGGTTGGTTATGGTTAGGAAGGCACTGGATTTTCTAGTCTGCCCTATCTATGTTTCCTGGTAAAATACATGGGAAAATCCCATTGGAGGAAAATTCCACTTAGGGTTAGGGTTAGGTCACCATGAACTCACACAGCAAAATGGACAACGCCAACAAGTTCGGAGTGATTGTTTATGGTTAGGAGGGCACTGACCTTTGTAGCCTGCCCTATCTATGTTTCCTTGTAAAATACATGGGAAAATCCCTTTGGAGGAAAATTCCAGTTAGGGTTAGGGTTAGGTCACCATGAACTCATAGAGCAAAATGGACATTTCGAATATATTTGGAGTGCTTGGTTATGGTTAGGAAGGAACTGAATTTTCTAGTCTGCCCTATCTATGTTTCCTGGTAAAATACATGGGAAAATCCCATTGGAAGAAAATTCCAGTTAAGGTTAGGGTTAAGTCACGATGAACTCATACAGCAAAATGGAGATCGCCAACAAATATGGAGTTGTCGGTTATGTTTAGGAAGTTACTGACTTTTCTAGCCTTCACTATCTATTTTTCCTTACAAAATACATGGGAAAATCCCATTGGAGGAAAATTCCAGTTAGGCTTAGGGTTAGGTCACCATGAACTCATACAGCAAAATGGACATCGCCCACAATTTCACAGTGATTGGTTATGGTTAGGAAGGCACTGACTTTTCTAGCCTGCCCTATCAATGTTTCCTTGTAAAATACATGGGAAAATCTCATTGGAGGAAAATTCCTGTTAGGGTTAGGGTTAGGTCACCATGAAGTCAAAGAACAAAATGGACATTGCCAACAAATTCAGAGTGATTGGTTATGGTTAGGAAGGCACTGGATTTTCTAGTCTACCTATCTATGTTTCCTATTAAAAAACATGGGAAAATTCTATTGGAGGAAAATTCCAGTTAGGGTTAGGTCAACATGAACTCATAGAGCAAAATCGACATTGCCAAAATATTTGGAGTTCTTGTGTATGTTTTGGAAAGTACTGACCTTTCAAGGCTGCCCTATCTATGTTTCTTTGTAAAATACATGGGAAAATCCCATTGGAGGAAAATTCCAGTTAGGGTTAGGGTTAGGTCACCATGAACTCATAGAGCAAAATCGACATTGCCAATATATTTGGAGTGCTTGGATTTGGTTAGGAGGGCATTGACTTTTCTAGGCTGCCCTATCTATGTTTCCTGGTAAAATACATGGAAAAATCTCATTGGAGGAAAATTCCAGTTAGGGTTAGGGTTAGGTCACCATGAAGTCAAAGAACAAAATGGACATTGCCAACAAATTCAGAGTGATTGGTTGTGGTTAGGAAGGCACTGGATTTTCTAATCTGCCCTATCTATGTTTCCGGGTAAAATCCATGGGAAAATCCCATTGGAGGAAAATTCCACTTAGGGTTAGGGTTAGGTCACCATGAAGTCATAGAGCAAAATGGACATTGCCAATATATTTGGAGATCTTGGATTTGGTTAGGCGGGCATTGACTTTTCTAGGCTGCCCTATCTATGTCTCCTGGTAAAATACATGGGAAAATCCCATTGGAGGAAAATTCCAGTTAGGGTTAGGGTTAGGTCACCATGAACTCATACAGCAAAATGGACATTGCCAACAAATTCAGAGTGGTTGGTTATGGTTAGGAAGGCACTGGATTTTCTAATCTGCCCTATCTATGTTTCCTGGTAAAATACATGGAAAAATCCCATTGTAGGAAAATGGTTAGGTCACCATGAAGTCATAGAACAAAATGGACATTGCCAACAAATTTGGAGTGGTTGGTTATAGTTAGGAAGGCATTGAATTTTCTAGTCTGCCCTATCTATGTTTCCTATTAAAAAACATGAAAAAATTCTATTGGAGGAAAATTCCAGTTAGGGTTAGGTCAACATGAACTCATAGAGCAAAATCAAAATTGCCAAAATATTCAGAGTGCTTGGGTATGGTTAAGAAGTAAACATTTCGAGGCTACTCTATTTTTTTGGGTAAAATACATGGGAAAATCCAATTTGAGGGAAATTATACTTAGGGTTAGGGTTAGGTCACTATGAACTCATACAGCAAAATGGACATCGCCAACAAATTCAGAGTGGTTGGTTATGGTTAGAAGGGCACTAACTTTTCTAGCCTGCCCTATCTATGTTTCCTGGTAAAATACATGGAAAAATCCCATTGGAGGAAAATTCCACTTAGGGTTAGGGTTAGGTCACCATGAAATCATACAGCAAAATGGACAACGCCCACAAATTCAGAGTGATTGGTTATGGTTAGGAGCGCACTGACTTTTCTAGCCTGCCCTATCTATGTTTCCTTGTAAAATACATGGAAAAATCTCATTGGAGGAAAATTCCAGTTAGGGTTAGGGTTAGGTCACCATGAAGTCAAAGAACAAAATGGACATTGCCAAAAAATTCAGAGTGATTGGTTATGGTTAGGAAGGCACTGGATTTTCTAATCTGCCCTATCTATGTTTCCTGGTAAAATACATGGGAAAATCCCATTGGAGGAAAATTCCACTTAGGGTTAGGGTTAGGTCACCATGAAGTCATAGAGCAAAATGGACATTGCCAATATATTTGGAGTGCTTGGATTTGGTTAGGCGGGCAT
>NW_015391893.1:54735-66163 GCF_001527695.2 Protobothrops mucrosquamatus | reverse complement strand
ACCATGAAGTCAAAGAACAAAATGGACATTGCCAACAAATTCAGAGTGATTGGTTATGGTTAGGAAGGCACTGGATTTTCTAATCTGCCCTATCTATGTTTCCTGGTAAAATACATGGGAAAATCCCATTGGAGGAAAATTCCACTTAGGGTTAGGGTTAGGTCACCATGAAGTCATAGAGCAAAATGGACATTGCCAACAAGTTCGGAGTGCTTGGATTTGGTTAGGCGGGCATTGACTTTTCTAGGCTGCCCTATCTATGTTTCCTGGTGAAATACATGGGAAAATCCCATTGGAGGAAAATTCCACTTAGGGTTAGGGTTAGGTCACCATGAACTCATAGAGCAAAATGGACTTTGCCAATATATTTGGAGTTCTTCGTTATGGTTAGGAAGGCACTGAATTTTCTAGTCTGCCCTATCTATGTTTCCTGGTAAAATACATGGGAAAATCCCATTGGAAGAAAATTCCAGTTAAGGTTAGGGTTAAGTCACGATGAACTCATACAGCAAAATGGAGATCGCCAACAAATATGGAGTTGTCGGTTATGTTTAGGAAAGTACTGAGTTTTCTAGCCTTCACTATCTATTTTTCCTTACAAAATACATGGAAAAATCCCATTGTAGGAAAATGGTTAGGTCACCATGAAGTCATAGAACAAGATGGACATTGCCAACAAATTTGGAGTGGTTGGTTATAGTTAGGAAGGCATTGAATTTTCTAGTCTGCCCTATCTATGTTTCCTATTAAAAAACATGAAAAAATTCTATTGGAGGAAAATTCCAGTTAGGGTTAGGTCAACATGAACTCATAGAGCAAAATCAACATTGCCAAAATATTCAGAGTGCTTGGGTATGGTTAAGAAGTAAACCTTTCGAGGCTACTCTATTTTTTTGGGTAAAATACATGGGAAAATCCCATTGGAGGAAAATTCCACTTAGGGTTAGGTCACCATGAACTCACACAGCAAAATGGACATCGTCAACAAGTTTGGAGTGATTGTTAATGGTAGGAGGGCACTGACCTTTGTAGCCTGCCCTATCTATGTTTCCTTGTAAAATACATGGGAAAATCTCTTTGGAGGAAAATTCCAGTTAGGGTTAGGGTTAGGTCACCATGAGGTCATAGAACAAAATGGACATTACCAACAAATACGGAGTGGTTGGTTATGGTTAGGAAGGCACTGAATTTTCTAGTCTGCCCTATGTTTCCTGGTGAAATGCATGGGAAAATCCAATTTTAGGGAAATTATATTTAGGGTTAGGGTTAAGTCACCATGAAGTCATAGAACAAAATGGACATTGCCAACAAATACGGAGTGGTTGGTTATGGTTAGGAAGGAACTGAATTTTCTAGTCTGCCCTATCTATGTTTCCTGGTAAAATACATGGGAAAATCCCATTAGAAGAAAATTCCAGTTAGGGTTAGAGTTAATTCACCATGAACTCATACAGCAAAATGGAGATCGCCAACAAAGTCAGAGTGGTTGGTTATGGTTAGGAAGGCACTGAATTTTCTAGTCTGCCCTATCTATTTTTCCTGGTAAAATACATGGGAAAATCCCATTGGAAGAAAATTCCAGTTAGGGTTAGGGTTAAGTCACCATGAACTCATACAGTAAAGTGGAGATCGCCAACAAAGTCAGAGTGGTTGGTTATGGTTAGGAAGGCACTGAATTTTCCTCCAATGGGATTTTTCCAATCACTCCGAACTTCTTGGCGATTTCCATTTTGCTGTGTGAGTTCATGGTGACCTAACCCTAACCCTAAGTGGAATTTTCCTCCAATGGGATTTTCCTATGTATTTTACCAGGAAAGATAGATAGGGCAGCCTAGAAAAATCAATGCCCTCCTAACCAAATCCAAGCACTCCAAATATATTGGCAATGTCCATTTTGCTCTAGGAGTTCACAGTGACCTAACCCTAACCCTAAGTGGAATTTTCCTCCAATGGGATTTTCCGATGTATTTTACCAGGAAACATAGATAGGGCAGCCTAGAAAAGTCAATGCCCTCCTAACCAAATCCAAGAACTCCAAATATATAGGCAATGTCCATTTTGCTCTCTGAGTTCATGGTGACCTAACCGTAACCCTAACTGGAATTTTCCTCTAATAGAATTTTCCCATGTTTTTTAATTGGAAACATAGATAGGGCAAACTAGAAAATTCAATGCCTTCCTAACTATAACCAACCACTCCGAATTTGTTGGCAATGTCCATTTTGTTCTATGACTTCATGGTGACCTAACCATTTTTCTCCAATGGGATTTTTCCATGTATTTTAAAAGGAAACATAGATAGTGCAAGCTACAAAAGTCAGTACCTTCCTAAACATAACCGAGAACTCCGTATTTATTGGTGATGTCCTTTTTGCTGTATGAGTTCAGGGTGACCTAACCCTAACCCTAAATATAATTTCCCTCAAATTGTTTTTTCCCATGTATTTCACCAGGAAACATAGATAGGGCAGACTAGAAAATTCAGTGCCTTCCTAACCATAACCAACCACTCTGACTTTGTTGGCGATCCCCATTTTGCTGTATGAGTTCATCGTGACCTAACCCTAACCCTAAATATAATTTCCCTCAAATTGGATTTTCCCATGTATTTTACCAAGAAACATAGATAGGGCAGGCTAGGAAAATCAGTGCCCTCCTAACAATAACCAACCACTCCGAATTTCTTGGTGATGCCCATTTTGCTTTATGAGTTCATGGTCACCTAACCCTAACCCTAAGTATAATTTTCCTCAAATTGGATTTTCCCATGTATTTTACCAAGAAACATAGGGCAGCCTCGAAAGGTCAGTACCTTCCTAAATATACCCAAGCACTCCAAATATTTTGGCAATCTCCATTTTGCTCTATGAGTTCAGTTTGACCTAACCCTAACCCTAACTAGAATTTTCCTCCAAAGGGATTTTCCCATGTATTTTACCAGGAAACATAGATAGGGCAGCCTACAAAAGTCAGGGCGCTCCTAACCATAACCAATCACTCTGAATTTGTGGGCGATGTCCATTTTGCTTTATGTGTTCATGGTGACCTAACCCTAACCCTAAGTGGAATTTTCCTCCAATGGGATTTTCCCATGTATTTTACCAGGAAACATAGATAGGGCAGGCTAGAAAAGTCAGTGCGCTCCTAACCATAACCAATCACTCTGAAATTGTGGGCGATGTCCATTTTGCTGTATGAGTTTACGGTGACCTAAACCTAACCCTAAGTGGAATTTTCCTCCAATGGGACTTTCCCATGTATTTTATCAGGAAACATAGAAAGCGCACCCTGGAAAAGTCAGTACCTTCCAAACCATTACCAATAACTCCGTATTTGTTAGCAATGTCCATTTTGTTCTATGACTTCATGTTGACCTAACCCTAAGCCTAACTGGAATTTTCCTCCAAAGGGATTTTCCCATGTATTTTAGAAGGAAACATAGAAAGGGCAGGCTACAAAGGTCAGTGCCCTCCTAACCATAAACAATCACTCTGAACTTGTTCTCGATGTCAATTTTGCTGTGTGAGTTCATGGTGACCTAACCCTAACCCTAAGTGGAATTTTCCTCCAATGGGATTTTCCCATGTATTTTACAAAGAAACATAGATAGGGCAGCCTTGAAAGGTCAGTACTTTCCAAAACATACCCAAGCACTCCAAATATTTTGGCAATGTCGATTTTGCTCTATGAGTTCATGTTGACCTAACCCTAACTGGAATTTTCCTCCAATAGAATTTTCCCATGTTTTTTAATAGGAAACATAGATAGGGCAGACTAGAAAATTCAATGCCTTCCTAACTATAACCAACCACTCCAAATTTGTTGGCAATGTCCATTTTGTTCTATGACTTCATGGTGACCTAACCATTTTCCTACAATGGGATTTTTCCATGTATTTTGTAAGGAAAAATAGATAGTGAAGGCTAGAAAAGTCAGTACCTTCCTAAACATAACCGACAACTCCATATTTGTTGGCGATCTCCATTTTGCTGTATGAGTTCACCGTGACTTAACCCTAACCTTAACTGGAATTTTCTTCCAATGGGATTTTCCCATGTATTTTACCAGGAAACATAGATAGGGCAGACTAGAAAATCCAGTGCCTTCCTAACCATAACCAACCACTCTGAATTTGTTGGCAATGTCCATTTTGCTGTATGAGTTCATGGTGACCTAACCCTAACCCTAACTGGAATTTTCCTCCAATGGGATTTTCCCATGTATTTTACCAGGAGACATAGATAGGGCAGCCTAGAAAAATCAATGCCCGCCTAACCAAATCCAAGCACTCCAAATATATTGGCAATGTCCATTTTGCTCTATGACTTCATGGTGACCTAACCCTAACCCTAAGTGGAATTTTCCTCCAATGGGATTTTCTCATGTATTTTACCAGGAAACATAGATAGGGCAGATTAGAAAATCCAGTGCCTTCCTAACCATAACCAATAACTCTGAATTTGTTGGCAATGTCCATTTTGTTCTTTGACTTCATGGTGACCTAACCCTAACCCTAACTGGAATTTTCCTCCAATGAGATTTTTCCATGTATTTTACCAGGAAACATAGATAGGGCAGCCTAGAAAAGTCAATGCTCTCCTAACCAAATCCAAGCACTCCAAATATATTGGAAATGTCCATTTTGCTCTATGACTTCATGGTGACCTAACCGTAACCCTAAGTGGAATTTTCCTCCAATGGGATTTTCCCATGTATTTTACCAGGAAACATAGATACGGCAGACTAGAAAATCCAGTGCCTTCCTAACCAAAACCAATCACTCTGAATTTGTTGGCAATGTCCATTTTGTTCTTTCACTTCATGGTGACCTAACCTTAACCCTAACTGGAATTTTCCTCCAAT
Source organism: Protobothrops mucrosquamatus (assembly GCF_001527695.2). NCBI lineage: Eukaryota > Metazoa > Chordata > Lepidosauria > Squamata > Viperidae > Protobothrops > Protobothrops mucrosquamatus. The sequence continues at coordinate 61,300 of NW_015391893.1, read as the reverse complement.
GAGATTTTCCCATGTATTTTACAAGGAAACATAGATAGGGCAGGCTAGAAAACTCAGTGCGCTCCTAACCATAACCAATCACTCTGAATTTGTGGGCGTTGTCCATTTTGCTGTATGAGTTCATAGTGACCTAACCCTAACCGTAAGTATAATTTCCCTCAAATTGGATTTTCCCATGTATTTTACCAAAAAAAATAGAGTAGCCTCGAAAGGTTTACTTCTTAACCATACCCAAGCACTCTGAATATATTGGCAATGTCGATTTTGCTCTATGAGTTCATGGTGACCTAACCCTAACCCTAACTGGAATTTTCCTCCAATGGGATTTTCCCATGTATTTTACAAAGAAACATAGATAGGGCAGCCTTGAAAGGTCAGTACTTTCCAAAACATACACAAGCACTCCAAATATTTTGGCAATGTCGATTTTGCTCTATGAGTTCATGTAACCCTAACCCTAACTGGAATTTTCTTCCAATGGGATTTTCCCATGTATTTTACCAGGAAACATAGATAGGGCAGACTAGAAAATTCAGTGCCTTCCTAACCATAACCAAGCACTCCAAATATATTGGCAATGTCCATTTTGTTCTATGACTTCATGCTGACCTAACCCTAACCATAACTGGAATTTTCATCTAAAGGGATTTTCCCATGTATTTTACAAGGAAAAATAGATAGGGCTGGCTACAAAGGTCAGTGCCCTCCTAACCATAAAAAATCACTCCGAACTTGTTGGCGATGTCCATTTTGCTGTGTGAGTTCATGGTGACCTAACCCTAACCCTAAGTGGAATTTTCTTCCAATGGGATTTTCCCATGTATTTTACAAGGAAACATAGATAGTGCAGACTAGAAAATCCAGTGCCTTCCTAACCATAACCAACAACTCTGAAATTTTTGGAAATGTCCATTTTGTTCTATGACTTCATGGTGACCTAACACTAACCATAACTGAAATTTTCCTCCAATGAGATTTTTCCATGTATTTTACCAGGAAACATAGATAGGGACGCCTAGAAAAGTCAATGCCCTTCCTAAACATAACCGAAAACTCCGTATTTATTGGTGATGTCCATTTTGCTGTATGAGTTCATGGTGACCTAACCCTAACCCTAAATATAATTTCCCTCCAATGGTATTTTCCCATGTATTTTACCAGGAAACATAGATAGGGCAGACTAGAAAATTCAGTGCCTTCCTAACCATAACCAACCACTCCGAATTTGTTGGCAATGTCCATTTTGTTCTATGACTTCATGGTGACCTAACCCTAACCCTAAATATAATTTCCCTCAAATTGGATTTTCCATGTATTTCACCAGGAAACATAGATAGGGTAGACTAGAAAATCCAGTGCCTTCCTAACCATAACCAACCACTCTTAATTTGTTGGCAATGTCCATTTTGTTCTATGACTTCATGGTGACCTAACCCTAACGCTAACTGGAATTTTCCTCCAATGGGATTTTTCCATGTATTTTACCAGGAAACATAGATAGGGCAGCCTAGAAAAGTCAATGCCCTCCTAACCAAATCCAAGCACTCCAAATATATTGGCAATGTCCATTTTGCTCTATGAGTTCATGGTGACCTAACCCTAACCCTAAGTGGAATTTACCTCCAATGGGATTTTCCCATGTATTTTACCAGGAAACATAGATAGGGCAGACTAGAAAATCCAGTGCCTTCCTAACTATAACCAACCACTCCGAATTTGTTGTCAATGTCCATTTTGTTCTATGACTTCATGGTGACCTAACCATTTTCCTCCAATGAGATTTATCCATGTATTTTATAAGGAAACATAGATAGTGCAGGCTAGAAAAGTCAGTACCTTCCTAAACATAACCGACAACTCCGTATTGGTTGGTGATGTCCATTTTGCTGTATGAATTCATGGTGACCTAACCCTAACCCTAAATATAATTTCCCTCAAATTGGATTTTCCCATGTATTTTACCAAGAAACATAGATAGGGCAGGCTAGAAAAATCAGTGCCCTCCTAACCATAACCAACCACTCCGAATTTCTTGGTGATGTACATTTTGCTTTATGAGTTCATGGTCACCTAACCCTAACCCTAAGTATAATTTTCCTCAAATTGGATTTTCCAATGTATTTTACCAAGAAACATAGATAGGGCAGCCTCGAAGGGTCAGTACCTTCCTAAACATACCCAAGCACTCCAAAAATTTTCCTCCAAAGGGATTTTCCCATGTATTTTACCAGGAAAGATAGATAGGGCAGCCTACAAAAGTCAGTGCGCTCCTAACCATAACCAATCACTGTGAAATTGTGGGCGATGTCCATTTTGCTGTATGAGTTCATGGTGACCTAACCCTAAGCCTAACTGGAATTTTCCTCCAAAGGGATTTTTCCATGTACTTTACCAGGAAACATAGATAGGGCAGGCTAGAAAAGTTAGTGCCCTCCTAACCATAACCAACCACTCTGAATTTGTTGGCGATGTCCATTTTGCTGTATGAGTTCATGGTGACCTAACCCTAACCCTAAGTATAATTTCCCTCAAATTGGATTTTCCCATGTATTTTACCAAAAAACATAGAGTAGCCTCGAAAGGTTTACTTCTTAACCATACCCAAGCACTCTGAATATTTTGGCAATTTCGATTTTGCTCTATGAGTTCATGTTGACCTAACCCTAACCCTAACTGGAATTTTCCTCCAATAGAATTTTCCCATGTTTTTAATAGGAAACATAGATAGGGCAGGCTAGAAAATTCAATGCCTTCCTAACTATAAGCAACCACTCCGAATTTGGTGGCAATGTTCATTTTGTTCTATGACTTCATGGTGACCTAACCATTTTCCTCCAATGGGATTTTCCCATGTATTTTATAAGGAAACATAGATAGTGCAGGCTAGAAAAGTCAGTACCTTCCTAAACATAACCGACAACTCCGTATTTGTTGGTGATGTCAATTTTGCTGTATGAGTTCATGGTGACCTAACCCTAACCCTAAGTGGAATTTACCTCCAATGGGATTTTTCCATGTATTTCACCAGGAAACATAGATAGGGCAGACTAGAAAATTCAGTGCCTTCCTAACCATAACCAACCACTCTGACTTTGTTGGCGATCTCCATTTTGCTGTATGAGTTCATGGTGACTTAACCCTAACCCTAACTGGAATTTTCTTCCAATGGGATTTTCCCAAGTATTTTACCAGGAAACATAGATAGGGCAAACTAGAAAATTCAGTGCCTTCCTAACCATAACCAAGCACTCTGAATTTTTTGGAAATGTCCATTTTGTTCTATGACTTCATGGTGACCTAACCCTAACCCTAACTGGAATTTTCCTCCAATGAGATTTTTCCATGTATTTTACCAGGAAACATAGATAGGGATGCCTAGAAAAGTCAATGCCCTCCTAACCAAATCCAAGCACTCCAAATATATTGGCAATGTACATTTTGCTCTAGGAGTTCACGGTGACCTAACCCTAACACTAAGTGGAATTTTCCTCCAATGGGATTTTCCCATGTATTTTACCAGAAAACATAGATAGGGCAGACTAGAAAATTCAGTGCCTTCCTAACCATAACCAACCACTCCAAATTTGTTGGCAATGTCCATTTTGTTCTATGACTTCATAGTGACCTAACCCTAACCCTAACTGGAATTTTCCTCCAAAGGGATTTTCCCATGTATTTTACAAGGAAACATAGATAGGGCAGGCTACAAAGGTCAGTGCCCTCCTAACCATAAACAATCACTCCAAACTTGTTGGCAATGTTCATTTTGTTCTATGACTTCATGGTGACCTAACCATTTTCCTCCAATGGGATTTTCCCATGTATTTTATAAGGAAACATAGATAGTGCAGGCTAGAAAATTCAGTTCCTTCCTAACCATAACAAACCACTCTGACTTTGTTGGCGATCTCCATTTTGCTGTATGAGTTCATGGTGACTTAACCCTAACCCTAACTGGAATTTTCCTCCAAAGGGATTTTCCCATGTATTTTACAAGGAAACATAGATAGGGCTGGCTACAAAGGTCATTGCCCTCCTAACCATAAAAAATCACTCCGAACTTGTTGGCGATGTCCATTTTGCTGTGTGAGTTCATGGTGACCTAACCCTAACCCTAAGTGGAATTTTCCTCCAATGGGATTTTCCCATGTATTTTACCAGGAAACATAGATAGGGCAGACTAGAAAATTCAATGCCTTCCTAACTATTACAAACCACTCCAAATTTGTTGGCAATGTCCATTTTGTTCTTTGACTTCATGGTGACCTAACCATTTTCCTCCATGTATTTTATAAGGAAACATAGATAGTGCAGGCTAGAAAAGTCAGTACCTTCCTAAACATAACCGACAACTCCGTATTTATTGGTGATGTCCATTTTGCTGTATGAGTTCATGGTGACCTAACCCTAACCCTAAATATAATTTCCCTCCAATGGGATTTTCCCATGTATTTTACCAGGAAACATACATAGGGCAGACTAGAAAATTCAGTGCCTTCCTAACCATAACCAACCACTCTGACTTTGTTGGCGATCTCCATTTTGCTGTATGAGTTCATGGTGACCTAACCCTAACCCTAAGTGGAATTTTCCTCCAAAGGGATTTTCCCATGTATTTTACCAGGAAACATAGATAGGGTAGACTAGAAAATCCAGTGCCTTCCTAACCATAACCAACCACTCTGAATTTTTTGGCAATGTCCATTTTGTTCTATGACTTCATAGTGACCTAACCCTAACGCTAACTGGAATTTTCCTCCAATGGGATTTTTCCATGTATTTTATAAGGAAACATAGATAGTGCAGGCTAGAAAAGTCAGTACCTTCCTAAACATAACCGACAACTCCGTATTTGTTGGCAATGTCCATTTTGTTCTATAACTTCATGGTGACCTAACCATTTTCCTACAATGGGATTTTTCCATGTATTTTATAAGGAAACATAGATAGTGAAGGCTAGAAAAGTCAGTACCTTCCTAAACATAACCGACAACTCCATATTTGTTGGCGATCTCCATTTTGCTGTATGAGTTCATCGTGACTTAACCCTAACCCTAACTGGAATTTTCTTCCAATGGGATTTTCCCATGTATTTTACCAGTTAACATAGATAGGGCAGACTAGAAAATTCAGTGCCTTCCTAACCATAACCAACCACTCCGAATTTGTTGGCAATGTCCATTTTGTTCTATGTCTTCATGGTGACCTAACCCTAACCCTAACTGGAATTTTCCTCCAATGAGATTTTTCCATGTATTTTACCAGGAAACATAGATAGGGCAGGCTACAAAGGTCAGTGCCCTCCTAACCATAAAAAATCACTCCGAACTTGTTGGCGATGTCCATTTTGCTGTGTGAGTTCTTGGTGACCTTACCCTAACCCTAAGTGGAATTTTCCTCCAATGGGATTTTCCCATGTATTTTACCAGGAAACATAGATAGGGCAGACTAGAAAATCCAGTGCCTTCCTAACCATAACCAACCACTCTGAATTTGTTGGCAATGTCCATTTTGCTGTATGAATTCATGGTGATCTAACCCTAACCCTAACTGGAATTTTCCTCCAATGGGATTTTCCCATGTATTTTACCAGGAGACATAGATAGGGCAGCCTAGAAAAGTCAATGCCCTCCTAACCAAATCCAAGCACTCCAAATATATTGGCAATGTCCATTTTGCTCTATGAGTTCATGGTGACCTAACCCTAACCCTAAGTGGAATTTTCCTCCAATGGGATTTTCCCATGTATTTTACCAAGAAACATAGATAGGGCAGGCTAGAAAAATCAGTGCCCTCCTAACCATAACCAACCACTCCGAATTTCTTGGTGATGTCCGTTTTGCTTTATGAGTTCATGGTCACCTAACCCTAACCCTAAGTATAATTTTCCTCAAATTGGATTTTCCAATGTATTTTACCAAGAAACATAGATAGCGCAGCCTCGAAAGGTCAGTACCTTCCTAAACATACCCAAGCACTCCAAATATTTTGGCAATCTCCATTTTGCTCTATGAGTTCAGGGTGACCTAATCCTAACCCCAACTGGAATTTTCCTCCAAAGGGATTTTCCCATGTATTTTACCAGGAAACATAGATAGGGCAGCCTACAAAAGTCAGTGCGCTCCTAACCATAACCAATCACTCTGAATTTGTGGGCGATGTCCATTTTGCTGTATGAGTTCATGGTGACCTAACCCTAACCCTAAGTGGAATTTTCCTCCAATGGGATTTTCCCATGTATTTTACCAGGAAACATAGATAGGGCAGGCTAGAAAAGTCAGTGCACTCCTAACCATAACCAATCACTCTGAAATTGTGGGTGATGTCCATTTTGCTGTATGAGTTCATGTTGACCTAACCCTAACCCTAACTGGAATTTTCCTCCAATAGAATTTTCCCATGTTTTTAATAGGAAACATAGATAGGGCAGGCTAGAAAATTCAATGCCTTCCTAACTATAACCAACCACTCTGAATTTGTTGGCGATGTCCATTTTGCTGTATGAGTTCATGGTGACCTAACCCTAACCCTAAGTATAATTTCCCTCAAATTGGATTTTCCCATG
>NW_015391893.1:49585-51131 GCF_001527695.2 Protobothrops mucrosquamatus | reverse complement strand
TCAAACATAAGCTTATCGGATTATGGTCAGCCCAGAGACTGGGCTCTATGTCTATTTTATGTATTTCTGAAATTAATTCTTTAGTACACCACAGCATATCTATTCTGGTCCATGATTTGTGTCTGCTGGAATAATACGTATATTCCCCCTTTTCACGATTCTTCTCTCTCCAAACATCCTGTAAGCTAAGATCCCTACAAATCTCAAAGAAAATTTTTGGTAATATTTTTTTTTATATCCTTTCATTACCTCTGTGCCTTTATGGTCCTTGGTTTTATCAGCAATCGCATTGAAATCTCCGATTATACAGAGACCATCTCCCTCCATATCTCTTAGCCTATTGTATACATTTTTAAAAAAGGATACTTGAGCGCCATTTGGAGCATATATTACAACAAAAATTATATTCTTTTTGTTAAGCTTAACATCAACAATCAGAACCCTACCTTCTTTATCACTATATATTTGTTTCGAAGTTATCTTCTGTTTAACATATAGAGCAACACCCCGTGTTTTTTTTTTGATCAAGTGAAACATATAATTGACCTAATTTGGGTCTTTCTAGTAAAAATTCCTGGCCAGATTTTATATGAACTTCCTGTAACGCTATAATATCCACATTCAATTTGAGGAGTTTATTAAAAACCTTCCTACGTTTCACTGGTGCATTTAACCCTCTGATATTTGTTGACCAGATCCTATACTCCTCTACCATTATTCAGCCTTTGTCGTGACTTTGTACTTCTGGTTATTCTTATTTCCTTCGCCTCAGCTAAACTTCTCCCCTGTTCCATCCTGTCTTGACCGTTTCTCACGCTTTCTTCCTCCATATTCTGTTCTATCCCTCTTTTCTCTGACAATTGTTTAACATCCCTCCTTTTAACTATTGTATCTCCTCCTTCTCTAAAGTCCCTCAGGTCTTCCTCTGCAGTACAGTATTGCTGATAAAAGACCTCTGCTTTCTCAACTGAATCTAACTTAAACCTCTTCTCTTGCCAGGTCACAACAATCCCTTCAGGGGTTAGCCACCTAAAATTAACATTGCTTTGATGTAACCAAGAAGTTAGGAAGAGGTAATTTTTCCGAAGGTCTCTCATCCTCTTGGGTACCTGTTTTAACACAATAATATGTTTCCCTCCATATTCTAACTTTTCGTCACGTGTTCTGTAAAGTAATTCATCCCTAATCTTCTTTCTTATAAATTTAACATGGACCTCTCTTGGAAGATTATGACATCTTCCATAATTGGTTTGCACTCTATAAGTCTCGTCCAATTCAACAATCATATCTTCTTTTTCTCTGTCCAAAACTCCTGCTAGCAACCCAGCCATCTTATCTGGAAGATCTTCTCCTCTTTCTTCAGTAACATTTTGAAACCTGAGATATTGGGACGCCTTCTCTGCTTCCAATAGTATCACCGCTGTCATTAGCTCTTTATCAGCCTCCATCAAATTTTTCCCCATCTCTTCCACTTTCTTTTCTTCATCGTCCAGTCTTTGTTCCACAACCACCAATTTCTGTTCATTTTTAACAATTTGCTGCTGAA
>NW_015391893.1:44132-47528 GCF_001527695.2 Protobothrops mucrosquamatus | reverse complement strand
GATTTTTCCATGTATTTGTCCTCCAAACCATTCTCAAGCACTCCAAGTTTGTTGGGAATGTCCATTTTGCTCTTCGAATTCATGGTGACCTAACCTTAACCCTAAGTCCGTGGTGGTGAACCTATGGCACTTCCCACTCCTAGGCCTTCAGCTAGGTTTTATAAAACCTTTTTCGCTTTAGGCCTGTACCACCATGTGAAAAAAAAGGTTCAATCAATCAATCAATTTCAACTTCTTGCGGGAAAAAAAAGATCTCTTAAATTTGGAATTGATTGATTGAACTTTTTAGTCTCACACAACACTGGAGGAAGTGACAATTCAGAGCTGGAAAGAAGGTGCCACGTGGGGGTGGAGGCAGCGGCAGGATTAGGGCGCTCCGTGCTAGGGGTGGGGCAAGGCCTGTGTATGGGGTAGAGAAGCAACACGGCAGTGCTAGAATTTTGGTAGACCAGTTTCTTCCCTCCCCCTGCCAGAAACCTGCCGAAGCCACGCATGGTAAGGGTGGCACCCCCTCCCCACCTAGATGCCCTCGCCTTGTCCACCTTCTTCTCCGTACAGCCACCACCTCCGCTGCTGCTTCTTTGGCCAAAGGGGCCAGCTGTCACCGCAGCCACCGCAGTCCTGCCCAGCTCTGCCGCTGTCATGCCACTGCCCCGCTCCGACCCCAGGCAGCACCTCTGTGTTGCACGGCTGCCCAGCTCGTGCCTGCTCTCAGCCCACAATCCTTTCCACGTCACCGGAGTCTCTTCCGGCTCTGCCCCTTCCATGCTGGTGCCATGTCTGGCCCTGGGCAGCGCCTCTTCCCTTCCCGGCTGCCCCATTCGCACCTGCTTTGAGGACGCGAGGTGCCTCCATACTACCGCCGCCGCAGCTGCAGGATGGTGCAGAAGTCACACAATGGGGGCTTGTATCTGGGCAGCTCAGACAAGAAGAAGGTGGGCCTCGTGCGGCTGACCCCCGGGGCCCCCAAGTCCTCCCACCACGGGGGTCTACTGATCGCTGGCTCCCATGGCTGCGGTGGCTGCGATGGCAGACTCGGCTTGATCCTCAGCAAGCGCCACTCGGCCATCAACATGAAGCCGCCCTAGAGGAACACCTTCTACCGCAAGCTCCAGAATTTCTTCTACAACGTGCTGGAAAGGTCCCTGGGCGTTCATCTACCATGCTTACATGTGAGTAAAGGCAGTCTCGGCCCAGCCCAGCCCCGGTCAGTTATCCGCATTCTCCTAGCCACATCACGCCGAAACCAGCTGTTTGCCACCTTCTGCCCAATGCTGCGGCCATGAGGCTACAGAACAAGCTGGGTGGCAGTAAGAAACCGGTATACTGGTTCCTTACCTCCAACCGGCTTGTTCCGCGCCCTCATGGCAGCCGCATTGGGTGTGACGTGCGAGGCGGCAAACAGCCATTTTGTGCCAAAAGCGAGGTGCCGGCAGGCTGTGGCTGCTGATGGTCAAAGTTGGCCCCCATGCACTCACTGTGTGCAGGGGCCGATAGTGTCAGGAAGCAGCTGCCCCGGCCCCTGCCTCGCCTTGCCTTGCCCTGCAGCAATGGCATCCCTGCCCTGCTCCCTGCCTCACCTCACCCCATAGGACGAGTCTCCTGCCCACCGTCCCACCTGCCAGAGATGCCCTGGATCTCTCCCAACCCTGCCTGGCCCCCACAGATGTCTCTCCACACAAGCAACATCGAGGTGGCCACACCCACCCCGGCCACACTCACCCAGTCTACCATTACCACCACAGCCACATCCACCCAATGGGCCACAAATTCGGAGTGCTTGGATATGGTTAGGAGGGAACTGACTTTTCTAACCTGCCCTATCTTTGTTTCCTGGTAAAATACATGGGAAAATCCCTTTGGAGGAAAATTCCACTTAGGGTTAGGTCACCATGAACTCAAAGAACAAAATGGACATCCCCAACATTATCAGAGTGCTTGGGTATGGTTAGGAAGGCACTGACTTTTCTAGGCTGCCCTATCTATGTTTCCTGATAAAATACATGGGAAAATCCCATTGGAATAATATTCCACTTAGGGTTGGGGTTAGGTCACCATGAACTCATAGAGCAAAATGGACATCATGAACAAATTTGGAGTGCTTTGGTATGGTTAGGAGGGCACTGACTTTTCTAGGCTGCCTTATCTATTTTTCGTGGTAAAATACATGTGAAAATCGCATTGGAGGAAAATTCCACTTAACATACCAGGAAAGAAGGAAAGGGAAAAGGAAAAAGGGAAGGGAATTTTCAATTGCAATCCTATATCCAATTACCTGGGAGTAATACCAGTTACTTAAACTTTGAATATTTAAGAAAATATGTACGGAATTTTGCTACAAACCACACTGCACACAATCAAGGAGTTCTGATTCTGCTTTACCCTGTTATTGGAATCCACAGAAATCGGAGAAAAGGCTTATATTTGCTTATTTTCTTCTTTAGTTCCTAGTGGTACAAAAAAATTCCTGAAAGTCTAGTACTGTAGCCATGGAATACCTGAGATATACTTTCATAATCAATTATTCTGACTCAAGTATGGGTGTCATTCTAATCATATTCATTGGAGGAAAAAATATCCCTCTGAGTTCAGTGCTGAATATGTTGGACATGTAAAACTTACCATGTGACAAAAAAAAATGTTAATCCGTGCTCCAGTACCAAATGCATCTCATATGAAATCTGTGCTATTTTTCTCCCTTTGGCTAAAAAATTAATTAGACGAGATTTCCTGTTGTCAGTGATCAGACCCTATCTGTCTGTTACTAAAGTAGTCTGATGTGAAATGTTTATTTTTTTTTACAGTGCAGCCAGCTAATTCATCTAGAGCAATTGGCTTCTGTTCCTCCAAGCAGTGAAGCATGAATGAACATTCAACACGGTTCCATAGCAATGCTTCCCAAGATATAATTTTTTTTAAAAAAATAGCAATTTTTGCAACTGACTGTTTTTACTTACATTAGAGTCTGTAAACAATCAGGGAGTCATTCAATCATCAGTCCCATTTCAGAATAACTTTTCAAATTGAATTTCTTACCGAGAACAAGATTAGAATTTTCCAATTCATCTGAATGAAAAATAAACTCTTTCTCTTCCTAAGTGCCATCAGATTTGTTCGCTAGGCTAGGCCAACCTTACACTTGTTAACATGTATGGGTTGACGTGCAACCACAATTGAGTCCAAAATTTCTGTTGTTAAGCAAGATAGTTGTTAAGTTGACCCATTTTACGACCTTTCTTGCCACAGTTGTTAAGTGAATGGCTGTAGCTGTTAAGCACATTTCTTAAATGAACCTGGCTTCCCCCATTGACTTTGCTCGTCAGAAGGTGGCAAAAGGTGATCACGTGACCCTAGAAAACTGCAACCATCACAAGTACATGCCAGTTGCCAAGCCTC
>NW_015391893.1:35808-42927 GCF_001527695.2 Protobothrops mucrosquamatus | reverse complement strand
AGCAAGATAGTTGTTAAGTTGACCCATTTTACGACCTTTCTTGCCACAGTTGTTAAGTGAATGGCTGTAGCTGTTAAGCACATTTCTTAAATGAACCTGGCTTCCCCCATTGACTTTGCTCGTCAGAAGGTGGCAAAAGGTGATCACGTGACCCTAGAAAACTGCAACCATCACAAGTACATGCCAGTTGCCAAGCCTCTGAATTTTGATCAAGAGAACACAGAGGTGCTCCAATGGTTGTAAGCATCATAAGTCACTTTTTTCAGTGCTGTTGTAACTTTAAAAGGTCACTAAATGAATGGTTGTAAATTGAGGACTACCTGTGTCGCCTTTGTTTTAATACTGGTAGCACTCTTACCTCTTTGTTCCACACCATCTCTGTTTCCACTTCCCTAGCCTTTAAAAATACTTGGAAAATATACAACCATTTTGTCTTTCCTGGTATCACAATGCTGAGAAGGAGGAGGAAAGAAGCATTCCCTGTTCTTGCTGACTACATCATCCCCCTCCACCCTACTCTTCTTTACGGAGCAGATTAGAGGAGGAATCACCTGGTGTCCTACTTTCCGTCTCAATCCTGTGGCTATTATGCAGATGGAATAGCCAAAGACCATTATAATCATGCTTAATAAGTTTTTTTGAATTAATGCCTGGGCAGTTAGATTGGTTTAAGATTGTATAAATATTATATATCCTGTTCAATTTAAGAAGTAGATATTGTTTATGCTATGCTTAGTTTAGAGACAGAGATTATCTGATTATATATTTGCATCCGTATTGAGGAAAGTCAGAAGACTTTCTTTTTCTATAATTCTTTGTTTATCCCTTCCCTCCCTTCTTTTTTCTTTTTTCCCCTCACTTTTTAAGTTTTCCCTCTTTTGATTCCTTTTGTTATTTTATATTTGATCTTTTTTTTCTAAATTTAATAATGTCTAAAAAAAAAAAGCAATAATCAAAGGCCACTCTTTTTGGGACTGAGTATGACAGTTGCCCATAATATTATTTCCAGTGGTTCTTGAAAATTCCATGTCATATTAATATAGATGATCTAGATCTAGATGTAGATCTAGATCTAAAGATAGAGATAGATAGATAGATAGATAGATAGATAGATAGATAGATAGATAGATAGATAGATAGATGATAGATGATAGATGATAGATGATAGATGATAGAGATAGAGATAGAGATAGAGATATCATGGCTTTTTGTCCCATTTTGCCAGTTAGCAATTTTTGGCATTTATTTATTTATTTATTATAAATAAGTGATGGTGGCGCTGTGGTTAGAATGCAGTATTGCAGGCTAATTCTGCTAATTCTGCCAACTGCCAGCAGTTTGATTCTCACCAGCACAAGATTGACTCAGCCTTCCATCCTTCCAAGGTCAGTAAAATGAGGACCCAAATTGTTGAAGGCAATATATGCTGACTCTGTAAACCACTTAGAGAGGGCTATAAAACACTGTGAAGTGGTACATAAGTCTAAGTGCAATTGCTATTGCTATATCACTGTGAAGTGATTCTATGTGGCTTACAACAATATAAAAAGTAATATAAAACAATAAGGACATTAAAAATATTTAACATTAAGAATTAAAATATTAAAATCAACCAAGAACTAGATAAAAAGGAACCAATCCATATATGGTTCAATATATCACTATATAGGGATTGACTGGAACTGGATGCAAACAAAATTGGAAATTACCCACAGTGTTTATCTGAATTCTGAGTTGGCATAGGCCATGTAGCAACAAATATGTCCTCTCAACATCCCCAAGAGAAAAAGGAATAAAATAAATCCATTGTACAGCCTCACCCAATGCATTCATTTGCTTTAGGTTTTGAGGATTTGTTTGGTTAAAGAATGAAACACAAACAAAAATCAAAGTGGTTCCTATCGCAGGAGTTGTAAAGGCATCAAACTCTCTTTTCACCTGCTAGAGCGGCTGATGTTCAGCAGGATGAGATGGAATGGCACAGGAGTTCCTGACAATGGAGAAATAGATGGTTCACAAGCTCCACGGAGCTGTCACATTTGATATATGCAGCAGCTGACAACTGAACCAGCTCAACTTTTGAACACAGTCAACAGTATGAGATCACAGAAGCACAGGGTTAGGTTTGAACTGGTGCAGAGTCCTAGTCTGGAAGTGTTTTTACTTATTTCTATGTTAAGTTTGCTTGCAACAAAACATTTATCAGTCTTCATCTTCTTTTCCTTTACTTTCATATTTTTACAGATATGTACTTAACTAAGAGCAATTTCTATTGGTAAGTTGGACATTCAAACTATTTTCCTCTGTGGAATAATATCAATCAATCCTGAATGTGTCCCTTCCTTCCTTCCTTCCTTCCTTCCATGCTGTATAAAAGAAACTAAGTATGAACTTATAATATTGAAATAACTCATTGGCTTTGTAACCCTGAATGAAAACAATCTTATCAGAAGAACCATCTTTTGTGTTGGACTTGGGGCAATTGGTCCTGGTGTGTCATCTCTTCAAAAACCTTCAGCCTTTAAGGATCCAAGACATTAATGCCTTTTAAATAAGCAGTTGTTCCAGACGCATGCTTTAAAGTTTTGCTATTGCAAACAAGGATATATAAAATGTTCTAGGCATAAAGCAGCCAATTTCAGGTGTTCAGGCGTACATTATACCCAGGCATAGCTCCCAAACTTGTAGGCAGAATTTATTTTGGAATGCAGACAGAAAAAGAAGAAGTCAAGATCACTGGTCGAATTGTCCAGCAATAGGTCTTATCTAGATAGAGATTGGAAGGCATTGATAATATCAGATGGAGATCGGTTGGATATGCTACACTTGAATTTAAGGTTCAAAGCAGTATCTGGCAATGAAAAGAAAGGAGGCCATTGAGAAAGTTGGCTCGGTGGGCCACAGTCCATGTAAGAGACAAGAGGAGTGAGGGATGAAATATATCACCTTTGCCTACTCTTTCTGGAAGATGCCTACAAAATTTGTCTTGGTAGGAAGCCAAAAAATTATGTTTTGGGTTTCAACTTCACTAAGCTGCAGCTCATCTAGGAATGTTTGGTTGAATTTCTAAATCACAATGCACTTGTTTGGGAGTTTAAACAAAACACCTTTTCTGTTCCTTGCATGCACAAAACTGTTGATTAGTTTCTTATTTACAAGATTTGCAGTGCAATGGAAAGTTAAAGTTGGAGTGAACAAAGAATTCATGAGTTATCTGTCTCAGACCAGTTAATTTATAAGGGTTGAGAGAAGCTGAAATGTAAGGATTTCCCAAGCCATTGGCCATTACTAAGCTTTGACTGCTTCCAACAGTTCAAGCAATTAATGCGGTAGTTGTATATTCCAAGCCATGTAAAATTTGCACTGAAATGAAAACTAAGACATTCTTTGTCAAAGAATATGGAGAGGATAATTTGAAGTCAAAGAGACAGTCCATATAATCTGGATTCCAAATACCACCCAACCACTCTTCTGCATTTTTATGCTAACAGTCTTAGTATGATTTATTATAGAAAGTCTGTGTGATGGAGGGCAGGACATGCAGGTCCTGGGCTGAGAATTGTGCAACGGCCACTGGCAGTGGGCCCCATGGAGCTGCCAATTGGGTTCAGGCTCCTGCTAGCCACCCATGTGCTCTCCCTGATGCTAGCCCACTGTCTTCATAGCCCTTGCCTTGCTGTGCCCTCTGCAGTACTCATGATTCCCTCCTGGCTAAGCCCCAGGCTTTTCTGACTGAGCAATAGTTGGCTGGCCTGCTGGGGCATATCCTGAGCGTGCATAGTAGCTATAGCACCTTCACCGTGACCAATGGCTCTGGCGACACAGTCTGGAGTTCATCTTCTTCACTGTCAGCATCCTCACCGCCACCAAATTAGAGACACACAGTTCCTCTCTCAGATGGGGGCAAACTTTTCTTTATCTTCTTTCTGGACATCTCAGCAATTTCATTGTTTCTCGGCTGTTTATTCCAGTGTCTGTTGCCCATCCCAAGTTACCATCCAGTGCAATAAGCTCTGATTTGTGGGGCCTTCCATGGGCACCTGTGGCTTCAGAATTCTTGATGGTGCCAGGCTGACCACCCTCATGCTCTTCTTCATCATCTGTGCCATCTGCTTCTGGGCCGTAGAAGACAACTATACCTTCCTGGAGTTGATACACTTCTGCTTTGTCTTGCTCAACTCCAATGGCTTGCAGGACTTTGTATCCCGAGGCGGCTCACAACAATTGCTCCAAGAGCTTTGTGAGCTGGGCATCACTTGCTACCTGCTCATAGGTTTGCTAGCTGGGCTCATGACACTGGAAACAGCTCACCAACTCCAAGAAATTGTGCCCCTGTCCATTTCTTTGCTCTATACTCAGCTCACCAATGGAGAGGACAGTTATCTGGGAATCGTGATCAGGGATCAACCCACCAAACCGTAACTGCACCCACATTTTCCATTTGGAGAGAAGGTCTTGCAAGGCAAGGGAGGATGAATTTTGAACACTCAGAAAGGTCAGGATTGGACTTAGGATTCAGTTCCCAACCTTACAAACTCTTCTCAAGACAAGAATAAAAAGGTCTAGTCTTTGAACAGAAATGGTACAGCCAAAAGGCTATTCCCTTTCCTTATTTTAAAGAGCATTTTATATTCAGGGACCACAGAAAACAAATAGTATAGATGATAGTGTTCATTTTATTATTTCTATAGCATCTGTGTTTGTGATTTTTACCTTTCCTCCAACAAAATATTACTGTTTCATGCACCATGTGCCACTGATTCTCCTGGCTTTTAAAATGGTGAGATGTGATGCAATATGCACCTAGAGGAGCAGAGTGGGGGAACCCAGAGCTTTCCCAGAGAGAGGCCCAGATTGAGAGACTGCGCAATCCCTGGATGGGGCAGGTTAAAATGAATTATTTTAACAAAGACTTCTGACTTTTCCAGGCAAAGCATTTTGCATGGCTCAGAACAGAGCGATCAAAAGCTGCTAGTAGCATATAACGACTGTCAAAGGTTTCCTTGAAGCGATCCTGCTCCTCGGATTCTCATCATGATTTCATAATGTGATTGGACAAAAGAAAATTCGCCATAAAAGATAGCCCTTTCCAATACCCTAAAGAAATAGAAGATGAACAAGCCACCAGGTAGAAAAGAGGTGCATCACCGATGAATAATAATTTTATGTTTCATATCCATCTTCTCCTTCAAATCCTCCTTGGACTCCCCCAGACACAGAGGAAAAACTATGTAGATGGTGCATATTCATTCCACTTGAGTTGCTTTTCTCCATTTCCCAGTTGGCACCCATTGTGCGTTTTGTATATTTTTCTGAGAATCAGGGTCTTATGAATGGCATGTGTTTGTGGTTAATGCCACAAGTTATTTACCCAACGTAACAAAGTTCCTATGGAAACAATTTCTCGTGAATTATTAACCACAGATAAACTCCTAATACTGTCTTAATTGATATGACCTGGGTCAGTGTTGTGTCAGATCAATAGCACCCTGATATTGATCTGTTCCCACGCTACATTTGTATACATATAATGGAGTTTTCACTCATTTTACCCAAGTTTAATTATTTTTCCAAATGAAGAGCTGAATTGTCTGCATTGCACCAAGCTTAATGTTCACAGCACAGCACAGCATAGCACAGCCAAATAGGACAATACTAGTCAGAAAAAAGGTTTGCCTACTGTTTTATAGTAAAGCTTGCTTGGCATCAGCTTGCCAACAAATAGTATGTGTTTCTGTGTTACTTCTAAAGTCAATACTAACAATAGTAAGTTAAGAGTGAATGGTTCTATTTAGGATTCTAGCCAACTATGATGATCTTTTTCATATTACTCTATTTCATTTCATTCCCAAGTTTCACATACAGTTTTTTATGGATATTTTCTATGGATGTTTAATCCTCATTGGGTTGTTTAGCTCCAGCCACAGTAATTATCTAAGGATTCTCTCTCTCTCTCTCTCGCTGTTTTGTCTAAATGAGATTAAGGATACATATTCAGAGTATGAGAATAAGCTAAAATCTACAACTGTAATTTCAGTGTATGTCTTCTTGTCCTTGTTGTAATTAATTAAACATGCTTGAGATTTAATTTAGAGTTAATTCCCCACAATCCTTGTAACATTACAAGTTATTGTTTAAGGGTGTAAACTGGTGTGTTCTTTACAAAATGTACCATATTTTCAAGTCATCAAGAAATATAAAGATTGAGTCAAAAGTATACATAGCTTTTTGTGAACACTTTTAGCAGTGTGGAAAAAACTATCCCATCTTCACACCTTGGGGCATTGAACAGTTTTGTTTGGGGAAAATGTTCACATTTTTGTATATAGTGAAATCATCTGCTATCACTCATAGTTGACTTTACTTGTCTTCTATGATTTAATCACATTGCTACTTCTGACTGGCTATGAAGCTCTGTGGTATTGTCCTGTTCACTACATTTTTCAGTAGACTGCACTGCTTTTCTTCTGACCCCAAACACAAGACCAAGGTCACACCCTTCCCTGGTTGAAGGATCCTTGAAAAAAATAAGGCAAATAGCCACCACCATAGAAGCTTGGTCAACTGAGTGCTCTCTCTCTCTCTCTCTCTCTCTCTCTCTCTCTCTCTCTCTCTCTCTCTCTCTCTCTCTCTCTTTCCTCCACATCCCAGCGGTTACCTCACCATTTCACAATTTGAAAATATTAGAATCCAAAAATAACATTGAGCTTTAATAAATATCTTCTTTCCTTAAATTCCATTCTCTCTCTTACTTTTCTCTTTGCTCTGACTTTTTTGGACAAAATTCTCTATTCAAATTGATAATGCCTAACTGTGATTGTACAACAATTCAATAAATATTCCAAGATCAAGAACCTTTATATTTCCATTTCTATGTTGACAGACAGAAACAGCGAAATCAATATTTTAGAGCTTGGAATCCATCTTTAATTCCAGATAATCCCAGTAGTATTTCCAGAACAAAATAACTCCGACACTGCACTCCTTTAAGGCTGCTAACATATTCAAAATAAAAGTGTTTCAAAAACACCATTTTACATGGAAGGGAGGGTAAGAGTGGTTTTAAGATGTTAAAAGTTCACTGGAGTCAAGTTAGAGTGCATTTCAGGTGTTTAACGT
>NW_015391893.1:32833-35653 GCF_001527695.2 Protobothrops mucrosquamatus | reverse complement strand
GGATTCTGATGAATTTTGTGCTCTTTATTCTGCATGAACTGCTCCGCAGAATGATGCTCAACCTAAAGCTGAAATAAAATTCTTTCAGAGGCTTTCAGGACTCCATCAGGACTATGCAATGCACTGAAAGGAATTAAGGAGAAGGAAGGAAGGAAGGAAGGAAGGAAGGAAGGAAGGAAGGAAGGGAGGGAGGGAGGGAGGGAGGGAGGGAGGGAGGGAGGGAGAAGGTGAAAGAGTGAATGATGAAGGAATAGGGAAGAAAAGATGGGAGAAGGGCGGGAGGGAAGGAGGGAAAAGGTGAAGGAGTGAAGGAACAGGGAAGGAAGGAAGTAAGAAAGGAGGGAGGGAGGATGGATTCTTATGTTTCCTGCCAACTTCCCACAAGAAAATTCAGTGGGGAAGTTGGCAGCAAGTTGAAAGTTACTCTCACTCCCACTAATTTTGTCCATTCTTAATTATTCTCTTTTTCTGGTTAGTTAAGGAAACATCCTTGAAATAATGACTCAATGGGGCACTGGCGACTGAGTGATTTGTCAAACATTGGTTGTGTCAGACTCTCTCTCTCTCTCTCTCTCTCTCTCTCTCTCTCTCTCTCTCTCTCTCTCTCTCTCTCTCTCTCTCTCTCTCTCCCTCCCTCTCTCTCCCTCTCTCTCTTCCTCTCTCTGTCTTCATAACATGACTAGATTAGTAGACCATGCGAACACTCTGGGTATTGTGTACCTAGACTACAATTAGGCATCCAATAAAGTTCACCATAGCCTCTTTCTTGATTAAATGGAATAATTTGTGGTGAATGGTCCCCTTTCCAGAAAGATTCATAGTTTGCTTATTATTTTATCTTTGTCATATGCCATCCAGAGTTCTTTCTTGGTGAGATGGACAGCTACATAAATTGGACAGGTCCCAAAGGTGCTTTTTCACAAGACAACTGGACTTTCTTGGGGGTTTTTTTAAGACATTTTGCTTCTCATCCAAGAAGCTTCTTTAGCTCAGAGTTGAAGAAGCTTCTTGGATGAGAAGTGAAATGTCTTCAAAGAAAAACAAGAAAGTCTAGTTGCCTCATGAAAAAGCACCTTTGGGATGACTATGACCTGGGTGACCGAGAATCTCCACAGACAAACTGGAGAGATGAATAAATAAACTATGCCCAACATGTGATCTTTAACAGATCTGCAGCAACATGAAGGGAAGTATGCACTCAATGGTCTGTCCTGCTGCCAGTGCTCTTATCATCATCATCATCATCATCATCATCATCATCATCTATCAAACTTGTATGCCACCCAACTCACAAGAAATCTGGGTGGCTCAGAACAATCAAAGAAGTTACAATAAAATCAATAAAGATTAAAAAAAAGGCAAGTGCAGCAGAGCAGATGGAATGAAGTGAAGGCTCTCACTTTCCCTTGCCAACTGGCCTCAGTGAAGATAACCTATTTATGCCTCTTCATCATTATTTATAAATGAAGATATGCATCATTATACAACTTATAAATGACTTAAACAAGGGGATTGGAGGGGTACTCATCAAATCTATAAATGGCACAGCATTGGGTTTGGAGACGTTGCTAAAATATTAGAAGGCAGACTCAAGTTTCAAAAGGATGTTGGAACACATGAAGAGCAGGTCGTTTCTAACAAAACGCTGCCCAATGGTAAGGAATATAAAGCTCCGCACTTAAGCATGAAAAACCAGATGCAAGATACCTGGCCTGGCAGTAGAACTTGTGAGAAGGTTTTGAGTGTTTCATAAAGAAGATCATATGCATAAGTCAGTAATGTGCTGCAGCTGCCAAAAGAGCCAATGCAATCTTTGCCTCCTTCATGTCTATGAAGTATAATATTAAGATCACAGAAAAGTATAGTTCTGCTGCATGCTACTTTGACCACAGTGCTACACCTGAAATATCTGTGCCCAGTTTTGGTCATCACAATATAAGAAGTATGCTGAAGAACTGAACTGAGTAAGAAGAAGAGCAACAAAGATGGCTTGGAGGCTAATTTCTATGAGATGTGGTTAAAGGAACTGGGTATTTTTAGCTTAAAGAAGTGAATGTTAAGGGGAAATATAATAGCATTTTTTCAGTATTTGAAAGGAAAGAGGGAGTAGATTTTATTTTCACAGCTCTCAAGGACAACCTGGCTCAAAAACAGTAACTGTGAGAGGGACCTTGGAGTCCTAGTGGAGAATCACTTAAACATGAGTCGGCAGTGTGAGGCAGCAGCCAAAAAAGCGAATACAATCCTTGGTTGTATAAACAGAGGCATAGAATCCAAATCACTGCAAGTATTAGTACCACTTTATAAAGCCTTAGTAAGGCCACACCTGGAATACTGCATCCAGTTTTGGTCACCACATTACAGATAAAGTGCAAAGGCTGGCAACAAAAACATATGAAGAACAGTTGCAGGAATTGGGGGATGGCCAGTCTAGAGAAAAGGAGGGCTGGGGGGGGGGGACATGGTAGCAGTATTCCAGTATTTGAGAGATTGCCACAAAGAGGAGGGGGTCAACTTATTTGCCAAAGCACCAGAAGGCTTTGGAAACAATGGATGAAGACTAATCAAGGATAGAAGCTGTTGTGTTCTTTGTATTCCCCCCCCCTTAATCCCCTATGCACATCCTGATCACCCATTAAGGGTGATTGCCTTTCACCATTGATCGCCCATTAAGGGTGATTGCCCTTCACCATTGATCACCCATTAAGGGTGATTGCCCTTCTCCATCTGCATACAGTTTCATGCCCGTTGCTGGTTGGCTAACTAGCAACAGGGTCTTGCCAGCCAATGGAATTGTGTGATTACAAGCCAGGGGAATCC
>NW_015391893.1:28960-30505 GCF_001527695.2 Protobothrops mucrosquamatus | reverse complement strand
CCCGTTGCTGGTTGGCTAACTAGCAACAGGGTCTTGCCAGCCAATGGAATTGTGTGATTACAAGCCAGGGGAATCCCATAAAAGAGGGCTCCCCTGGCCCAGAGAGCCAGTCCGGATTTACTTTATGCCTTGCCAATAAACCAAGAGCTGACTGTCACTCGACTCGTGTCTTACTGCCTGCGCGATCTAACAGAAGCAACCTGGAATTAAAGAGAAACTTCCTAAAAATGAGGACAATTAAACAGTGGAACAGCTTTGCCTTCAGAAGTTGTGGCTGCTTCATCACTGGAGGTTTTTAAGAAGAGACTGGTCTGAAATAGTATAGGGTCTGCTGCTTGATCACAGGGTTGGACTAGAAGGCCTCCAAGGTCCCTTCCAGCTCTATTCTGGTTGGTTGGTTGGTTGGTTGGTTGGTTGGTTGGTTGATTGATTGATTGATTGATTGATTGATTGATTGATTGACAGGACAGCAATCAGTGGGTGAAGCTTTACAGAAAGAGACCAAACTTGAAATAAGGAGAAATTTCCTGACTATTAAACAATGGAAAGTCTGCTCTTGAAGTTGTGGGTGCTTCATCACTGGAGGTTTTCAAACAAAGGTTGGGATGGTTTGAGAATTCCCGTCCTAGGTAGGAGATGAAACTAAAAGATCTTCAAGGTCCCTTCCAGCCCCTTGATTTTATGAAATCATAATAGATCTCGGACCAGGAAGATACAGATCCAAATCCACCCTTAGACACAGAAGTTCCCTTGGCTTTTTCCTTTGGCTTTTTTATCCCTCAGACCAACTTTGAAAGAAAAAAAACTTTAGAACAGGGAGTCTTCTGTCAGATGTACATTCAATAAATAATGACAACTAAACCTAAGCAACTTTGTTGAGAAATAACATGGCAACTTTTAATAAAAATGATACTGAAAGTGTGTGCCATTTCAGAGATATTACAGCCAGGCCACATCTCTCAAGAAGTAAATAATTACATGGGGGGTGGGAGGAATCTGATCTAACCCTCTCATTTCTTTGAGATTATTTCCTATGGTTCCAGCTATCACAAAGGTTTGATAACTATTTCAGATAAACAACCTACACTTGACAGCACACCTGAGACAACACAGGTGCAGTCTGAGTCAGCTGAATCAGACCCAGAGCTAGTCAAGGTCTGCTTGGAAGAAGGAAGGATGGCTTGGGAACTTAGTCAAAGTGATAGCGTTTACATAAAGGAATTGCTGACTTCACCGCCTCTTTGTGGCAATTAACATTGTACACAATACTCCCTGTGCCTGTGTGTGACCCCATCTGTACCCCGATTTCTTGGATTACATAGCTGAAGTTTGGGCTGCAATCTGATCACTCTTGAATTATTCCTCAATGCGCATGTTTTCTGTCTGTAGTATCTGAAAGGTAACTTTCCATGTTTTCATTCTCTAAGCAGAAAACCTGCAGTCTGTGCTGTGTTTCTGTTAGGGCAGTGGTGGCAAACCTATGGCACGTGTGCTAGAGGCAGCACTCAGAGCCCTCTCTGTGGGCACATGTGCCGTCGCCCCAGC
>NW_015391893.1:18320-20627 GCF_001527695.2 Protobothrops mucrosquamatus | reverse complement strand
CCCATTGCTGGCAATGGCAAAACTGTCCCGATACATTGCGTGATATCACGTGACGTCGTGAGTTTGACATATCTGGTGTAGGAGAAACAGAGAAATGGCCATCACCACTTTACTTGCCTGAACAGTTATACCAGCAAAATCACTCTGCCAGTAAAACCTGAATTTAACAAAAAGTTGATGAAGATTCTCAGTCACCCAGGTAGAAGATGAGTCATCACAACTGAACTTTTTGCTTTTTGTTTTGACAGGTTTCACTGCTTATCCAAGTAGTTTCTTCAATAGAAGAAGCAGGGGGCGGGGTTTGAAAGAGGTGTTCAGGCTCATTAATGGCTTATGAACTTTCCTTCATAACATTTATGGCAAATGTTTAGAGAAGTTAGATGCCATATGATCTGCTGTTCTACCGAATAGGTTAATACAATGACTTACAGATTTGTTGTTCTGGATAATAATATTATGTTAGTATTTGAAGAGAGGAGAAAGAGAAAAATGCCCTGGTAACTAAAAAAGAAGGGCTGCCATCTTTCCTGTGCAACCTAGAGAACCCTTCCAAGTGGGTGGGGCTAACAGGCAACATTTAAGCCAACTGCCACATCACTCTCGTCCCACCCAGTTTGAGGCTATGGTCCATTTTTGCATACGGTGTAGAAATAAGTCCAGAGGTGACCCTCTAGAGTTAACAGAAACGGTATACAGATAGTCCTCATTTAGTGACTACAATTGAGACTGGCAACTCAACCTTTAAGCAGTCACTAAGGGAAACCGCAACTGTGTTTACGATCCCACTTCAGCTTTCCTTTGTTTTATAGATCTGCGAAGGTGATAAATATGAGGATTAGTTGCAAAATTACTTTGTCATCACCACTGTAACCTTGTCATTAAACAAGATCGATATGGACTCCTTACCTAAATAATGTGATACAAAAAGGGGAGAGATTAAGTTTAGAGTCTACACTCTGCCTAGTCAGTAGCAAGCATGTGTTTCTGAGCTACATTATACTTTGAAAAACTGCACTTCCATTACCTCTAAGCCATCAAAAGCAATCAATGAATCCTTTATCTTGCTCAGTTCTATACTTCCCAACTTTTAAATTTTGGAAAGAAAGAGAGTCATAATTGAGTGTTCAGAGTAACACCAGGAAGCCTTCTCATCCAGCTCAGTAGGGAGCAATCATACAGAATTATTTGATTTAATCCACTATTTTTACTTTTTTAGTTGAGCCAAAGTAAAATTGCAAAAAGACACGACCGATCTGTAAACTTCATATATAATTACTCTATCCTGAAAGATCAAATATAATAGATAGTCTATTATTATCTTCCTGGTCTAGGAGACAGATTTTGGTGCTACTTGGGCACATTTGTTTATATACCTGTTATTTTCAGCCGTCGTCTAGATTACTTGAGGCAAGTAATGGGGCAAAATTCTTTGGTGATCACTTCAACTCACTGTAAGCATTTCCAAAAAGTTTACCAGGATGCAGTTCTAAAGAATCCAATTAAAAAAAGAATTACAAGTTTGCACATTCCTGTTTTAGGGCCAACTATTCAACATGTTGCCCTCTGCTAAATTAATTTGACCACCCAAAGTATAGATGTAACTGATAAGACATCCACAGGACTACACGTGAACACATATACTGGTAAAGGCACCAGACTAGAAACCAGGAGATAGTGAGTTCTAGTCCAGTAGACCAAACTGGTTCTATATATACTGAAAGAAATATACGTTTACAAATAAATGCAGTGATTTCCCAGAACAGGAGGCAGCAGCTGAAAGCTTACCTTTTTCTATGCAATGCAATCATTCTTTCTCAGGCTTTTTATATTGATTACTGCTGTTTTCTTTTAGCTACAGTATATAGATATATAAAATGAAATTCAGTTAGAAATTCAATGGTGAAAAAAGTAAGGTTCTACATTTAGGCAAGAAAAACCAAATGTACAGGTATAGTATAGGGGGTACCTTGCTCAATAGTAGTAACTGTGAAAGGGATCTTGGAGTCCTAGTGGACAATCACTTAAATATGAGCCAGCAGTGTGCTGCAGCTGCCAAAAAAGTCAACACAGTGCTGGGCTGCATTAACAGAGGGATAGAATCAAGATCCCGTGAAGTATTAATACCACTTTACAATGCCTTGGTAAGGCCACACTTGGAATACTGCATCCAGTTTTGGTCACCACGATGTAAAAAAGATGCTGAGACTCTAGAAAGAGTACAGAGAAGAGCAACAAAGATGATTAGGGGACTGGAGGCTAAAACATATAAGGAACGGTTGCTGGAATTGGGTATGTCTAGTTTAACGA
>NW_015391893.1:7878-17894 GCF_001527695.2 Protobothrops mucrosquamatus | reverse complement strand
AACCTGGCCACGCCCTCATCAAACCCTAGGACCGCCCCTTTAGAGAACAGGAATGCAAGTAAAATTTGGGAGGGGCTATTTCCGGTGTGGGAGGGGCTATTTCCGGTGCGGCCGGCCCGGAAAAAGGTGCCGGAACGCGGTTCCGCCGCGTTCCGGCTGAAAAAAAGCCCTGCCTATTACTATTGGTACTACCCTTGCTTGCTTTTGCCAAAGTCTTTCTATTTCTATTTGTAGGTCTTTGTATTTTGTTATCTTCTCCAGTTCTTTCTCATCTATTCTGCTGTCTCCAGGCACTGCCACGTCCACTATCCAGACTTTTTTGTATTATTATTATTATTATTATTATTATTATTATTATTATTATTATTATTATTATTATTATTATTATTATATGATTAAGATATAGATAACTTTAATTGAGAAGTTTAAATTCACTAAAAGAAAAAGAATAAATATATAAACAAACAAAGGAAAGAAGAAAAAAAGAAAAAGTGCAGGACACAATATAGTTAAAGGAAAAGAAGGGGGCGGAGAAGATAATTAAAGAAATGACTCCTGACCTTCATTGCAAAAAAACTGCAATCAAAATTATTATCCCTCCTTCCTCTTAAACATAACAATAAATCGTCCATCACCTTTTTAAACATCTGCTGTTTTCTTCACTTTTGCTTTAAAATACAGTTTTAGTGCTGTTCCTATTACTGGGGCACAGATCTGAAAATCCTGGATATAGTTGAGACTGGGTTGTAGAAAGACACAATGGCAACTGCCACCTTGAAGCCATCAGCCACTTGAGGTTGCAAGGTTTCCCAGTCTGATCTTGGCACTTTGGTAGTACTTTTTAAAGCTGGCATTGTCTTTTGATTAAAGTGGATACCTGCATTTTCCCCCTGCCACTTGGAAGAGACCTAAGATGTGCCTTAGCCTCATCCCGCAGAGCTATTCTTACATTTCTATCTCTAGATTAAATACAATACTGTATATCTCTCGATATAAATATAATGTATTCACAATATGAATCTCTGTGACATCAATGGGACAGCAGATAGCAACTCCTTTCCTCTTTACATATTGGGATGCGACCAGCATCATTCACCCAAATACCAACCTATCCTTGTTACATTACTGTAATTACATCGTTCAGTCATTAGATCTACTGTTTTTTTTATTAGTATAAAAAAGTTCCAAGCTGCTATCTTTCGAAGATAGAAAATAAACTTATTTTCAAGCTTTCTGACTCATCTCAGAGCTGCTTTTGGTTTCACCAAAAACTTCTCCCAACCCATGTCAATTTAAATATTAGTCAACATGTGATAGCCACAAAGAAAACAAGAAAGTATGTTAGATGCTGAAATCTCACATAGAATAGGATTACATTCCACAACTTCAATAGTTGTTGTTCTCATATTTCAGATCCAAGAACTGATAACTTTATTCAAACTCAGAAATGAGAATATTTAAAAAACGGATTCAGTATTATAATCTGAACAAAATTGTAGAGTGTGCTACTCTTCCTCATAGCAACATAGTGGAATACAAGTTTCCAGCTGTTGCAAAGAGATCAAGCATGAGCATCAACAATAACATTGTTCCATTTCATTGTTTTTAAATATAACTTTAAAGCATCATAGCCAAGGATCCACCTCAAAGTTCTGGTGTAAAAAAATATTTTTCTTGATTTTGGTTCTAAGTATCTGTATGAGATCTGGCCATCAGAAGAACAATCATCATCACTATTATAACTTCTGGACAAATAGGACAATGGTGGGATTCAAACATGTGAACAACCGGTTCTCTGTGTGGATGCCGCTTCCGGAAGTCCATTCTGGGCCTGGGCAACAAAAAATTAGTTACTGGTTCTGCTGAAGTGGTGCGAACCGGCTGAATCCCACCACTGAAGTAGGACTATTCCATGGAAAAGATAACTATTATGCTTCGCTAATCTCTTTAATCAACATACGACCAGTATGCTATGCTCTGTCATTCCCATAGAAGCTCTTTGCATCTTTCTTACCTTTTCACCTTTGCCTTTGGACCTTGCTTTCTGGTGGACCTTCTCCAGCCTGTCCTTGTTCGGAATTTCTCCTTTTTATATGCTAGTTTTATATGCTAGTGAATAAATATGGAACAGATGATCTAAGATTATGTCCCTCTCTTTTGTCTCTGCGGTGCTCCATCTGTTACTGTCACTATGCTGCTGGCACTCAAAAAATATTTCCATCATTTGAGGTAGCCCAGAATACTTTCTTCACACCTGTTATTGTACTTCCTACCCAAGCTGCCTAAAATTAGTGTGGCTTTTTAAGATATTTGATCCTCATTGGTGTTTACAGTAAATAAACCAGGAAACAAGATGTCAATCTGTTGTATATATGGTAGCAGCTAGCACACTGATAGCATGAAATATATTAAAAATTACAGCACAATAAGCATTTACCGTAAGCTTTATTTACTATTTGCAGGGAGGCAGATACATTTGGGTGGTATAACTGATGTGGTTTTTATTGTTTAAGCAGCCAGTTTTTGTTATATTGAATAGTCCCGACATACATGCCCATTAGAAAACGCAAGGATTATTAACAGGAATTCTATTCCAATTTTTGTCTGAAGGCAAGAGACAATGTCTTTTAGACCACTGAGTTTAAGAAGGTCATTTTACCCTAAGGCAGGGATCTTCAAACTTGGCCCTTTTATGACTGTGGACTTCAACTCCCAGAATTCCTCAGCCAGGCACGCTGGCTGAGGAATTCTAGGAGTTGAAGTCCACAAGTCATAAAAGGGCCAAGTTTGAAGACCCCTGCCCTAAGGCCTTGTTCTTTAAGGTGCTAGGTATAGATGAACTACAAATTTCTATCAGGGTCTGAGAAACAGTAGAGGCACATAGCAAGAAAAAAGAAAAAGAAATTTTTCAAACATTTTGTTCATGCCAGGTCTTCTCTTCAACTCTTAGTTTTTAGCTGACTTTTTTTTTTAAAAAAAACAACAGAAATGTACCTTTGGATCAATTACTTTGCAGTTTTCAATTATGGGTTGTAATACAGTCCTGATTCGTCTGAAACCTGTCTCAACTGTACTTTAAGGAAGAGAAGAAACTGAAAGGAATGAAGATGCTGATAAAAGCTGGTGCTTAGAACCATTGTGAGTCTGGCATGCTGGCATCTGTTGCATCAACATGCATAAATTCAGAATAACAGGTCTCCGCATTGTCTAACTACAGATTCCCTTCCCAAGGTGGAATTTTGAATGTATAAAAGTTAATAAATCGATTTGAAACATTCTCTTTTGTAAAGATTCCTTATGAGCTGACTGTAAAAGGACCCTTCACAATTCAGGTCTCCTGGCGTGAAGCCACCTTGTATTCAAATTGTCCTGTCAGTAAAATGTTATCCCTTATGTTGGCATCAGTTATTTATTGTTCTTATGGAGACCTTTCCTTCTCCGAAATGTAATTCCAGAGAACAAGGTACATTGTTCCCTCTGCTGGTCAGAAGTGCGTTTACAATCAGTTTAATTCTAGTTGAAGGCAGTTCAGCTACAGACGGTCCTCAACTTAAGAGCACAACTGAGCCCAATTTTTATGTTGCATCTCTTTCCTATGCCCTCATTTTTGGGTTCTGCCATTCTATTGGGGGGAGGGGAACCCAGGGGTACTCTGCTATGTATTTCCTTTGCTTTCTTCTCTCCTCTTTGAAGTGTCTTACTTTGGAGTGTAAAAAGAATGTACCTCCGGCCATCTGCCTTATCTCCAGTCAGATGGAAAGAAGCTGTGGAGAAATCTGACAGCCTTGAGAATGGCGCCTTATCGGTTCTTTCCCACAACTTAATGCCTATGGATTGGTTCAATTCAAATCGGCCAGATGGACATTTGGGGTGAGGGTTGAAAGGGTTCTTTTGATGCAGGGGTGTCAAACTCGCCACATCACATGACATGTCGCAATGTATTGCAACTTTTTTTCCATTGCTGGCAATGGGGTGGGCGTGGTTTCAGCATGACGCATCCGGCCCGTGGGATGGCAATTTGACACCCCTGTTTTAATGTAACAGTTCGCGCAGGAAATTCTCAGATCCTGCCTTACTATCCTGCTATCAATACCTTCCAATAAAAGTTCCTGTTGAGACCATGCTGGTTTCAAGAGTTCTGCTTTCTTGGGAGGGTTAACTGAGTCAGGTCCTTACAGAAACAAAGATGAGCACTAGAATCAGAGGTGGCTGGACAAGGGAAACCTTTACCTGTTACGAAGCACACAATGAAGCACAAGTCAGATTTGTGACTGCATTGTCTGATCCATCGCAAGAGCTGACTGTTTTCTTGGTCTTGTAGGATAAAGCTGTTTCTCCAAAAATTCCTGGATTCATGTCACAGCCCTCATTGGAGGAATTTGCCATTTTGCTCATACTAATTGGATTAGGGGAAATATCATCTCCTGGCCTGAGGTTTGAATCTCTGCTGCATCAGGTGGAAATTTATGAAATTAAAAAGGCCCAGGAGAAGCTCAGGGCTAGTCAGTATTGAGATTTAGGTCAAATGCCAACAGGTAATCTTGATATTCATTTAGCAACATATTATCATCTTTCAATTAACGGGACGGTAGTAATTTGATATGACAGATAAAATTATTGGCTTACACATTGCCCCAAGAAGAGAAAAATTAAAATGTAGTGGTATTATTTATCTTTCCATAGCTTAGTTGTGTTTTATTTAAATAGGCCTGGGTTTTAAGTGATAGTAATGCCAATTTAGCAACCAAGTGAATTGTTTTGGGGTCTTTATGGAAGATCCCAGACAATTCATCTGGTTCAAGAAATATCTTGAATACGGGTTCCAATTAATTACTAGTAACTACAGCATGACAGGGTGGATCAAAGATTCTGGTTGTTTATAGGGGACATTCCTGCCTTTGGGCACTAGTGATGGAAAGATGTTAAAACTCAGCTCAGCTGCAGTCTTAGGCTGCCATTTCATAACAGCCAGTCATTCATAAGGGAGACAATCTGCATAAAATGTTATTAATTGTGTATGTCCCAATTTGTCACATTACCTGCAAACTGTCTGGCAGAATTCAAATCTAATGTCGGAAGATATCCTAAGTCAAGGGATGGCATTGTATTGCTGGAATTAATCAACTGTAGATTTTGGATATGCCTACTGCCAGGGGTATTCACTACTTCCAAGCTGAGAGTTATAATTTTTAAAAGATGAGGTCTTGTCCCATTCCAAAATGTAATGGGTGGGGATCAGGACAAACTCTATTGTTTTTCATTTCATTTGTATAAAATTAAACATTGCCCTAAGCTATAACCTGGGGCAGTTGAAAAGACTCTGCCAACTGGAACAGGTAGGCCCATGGACAGGGATGGGGTGGGTTTTGGCAGGGAGGCAACAGCCAGCAGATGGGCACAGCAACCCAGGGAGAAATTGTGGTGCCACACACGGACCTTCTCTGGACTGTTTTGCTCAACAGCTCAGCTGGATCACTGCGGCAGCTGGCACACCAAGAGAGGCAGGTGGACTGACTAGTACCAGAATTGACATTTTGGCATAAGACTGCAAGAAAAATGTTGTGACTCAATTAATGAAATGGAGAGCTGACTTTTCAAAGTTTGCCCCAAAGCTACATTAGATTTTTACACATCACATGCAAGCTTGTAGGCTTCCTAAAAACAAATTTCACTTAACAAATTACCCCACATCGCCGATGCTAACCTTACCAGAAAGCATTAATATAGCTTTTATATTATTTATTATATTTATTAACTATAATTAATATAATAATAATAATAATAATAATAATAATAATAATAATAATAATAATAATAATAATAATAATTTAATTTGTACCCCGCCCTTCTCCTCACCGGACTCAGGGCGGCTAACAGCCTTATAAAACCACAGTACAATAATTCCTCTTATTTTTATTAAAAACCTATAGCTATGCTTGCCCCCGTCCCTTGCCCACCCATCTGTCCCCTAATCTCAAAACAATGCAAATGTGCCCAAAAGGACAGCATAGGCTGCATCTGACTCTGGCTGGTTTCTTTCTACATATAGCCAGTGCTCTTTTTGCCATAGAACACACCGGAACAGAGTTCCGGCACCTTTATTTGACAGATTTTTCAAGTTTCAAAAGTAACTTTGAAAATTTGATGTTTGGTCCTCGTGGACTTGAATTGCCCTGTCAAGTGTAATAGGTTGGTGGCAAAATCATTAAAATGGTGCATGCGGGCTCTTTGTGCGTCGAGTCTGATGCATGCGTACTTCATCTGCGCTAGTTGTGATGGTGCTGCTCAGCTTATGGCACTGCTCCGCTATGTTTCGTTATACAACTGACGTGTGTGGGTGTGTGTACAATGATTGACTATGTGCGAAAGGTAAATAATGTCTTTATTTTAAAAAATTGTTGGTGAATTGAAAATCTTTTTTTTAATTTTTAGTGTAAAATTTACTATGAACATTTGCCTTAAATACAATAAATTAAATTTATGTTAAGAACTGAATATATAATTTTTTAAATAAAAGATTAACAAGATGTGAGTTCTGGCACCTTTTTTCTTACAAAAAAAGCATTGCATATAGCAAATATTTGGCCTAGA
This sequence comes from Protobothrops mucrosquamatus, assembly GCF_001527695.2. Lineage (NCBI taxonomy): Eukaryota > Metazoa > Chordata > Lepidosauria > Squamata > Viperidae > Protobothrops > Protobothrops mucrosquamatus. The sequence continues at coordinate 11,303 of NW_015391893.1, read as the reverse complement.
CAGATTAACAAAGTTTCATCTTGAAACCGAAATGGGGTCATAAGGAAGAAAACCAGAAGACATAAATGGGTGTCCATGTGTTCAACCTTTATTCCAACTGGATGCACAGTTTCTTCTGTTCTGCAATCTCATCTGCCTATTCCATGTCCTTGAGAAGGACTTGATAGATGAATAAAAATGCCAAATCCTGTCTAAACATCTGGTAGATTATGCGACGAACCATAATAATAAGTAAAAAGACCACTTTAAGCTTTACAGTTATTGAAAGAAATCTCTGAAGTATCAGACACGTAGAAGCAGAAGATGAAACAAACACTGGATTATTTCACACTCTGAGATCATATCCAGGTGTTAAGCTATGCTACCCAATTGGGGTTTTATTGTTCTGCTTCTCTTGGACATTATCGTTCCAGCAAACAATGGATTATTAAAGAAGAAGAAGCATCATTTCTTTGTTTGGTCTTACCAGCAGTCTAAGACAGAAGCTAGTTTCAATCTGAAATCATGCCAACATCTGGCTGATTTTATTTTCAAGATTGGCAAACTCCTCCCATGTTGTTGTTGTTTTTTAAAAAAACTATGATTAAATGCAAATGCCACACCATCAAATTATCAGCTAATGCCTTGAGGTTTTGTTGCTGTTGCTGCTGTTTAGGAGGCAGGGTGTTGTGCACCATTTTGCCTAACATTTTTTTTCTATAAAATTCAAAAGCATTTATTTGTTTGTTTGTTTGTTTTATGACTTCAGGGTGACCTAAAAAAAAAAAAAGACAGTGGTCTAATTGAAAGTCAAGAAAATGGCAATTTTTCAAGGAATGGACACAATGTCAGGAGTAGAGATGATTATTTGGGCCCCCGCCAGTCTAAATTCCATTAGTTTCCTTCCTGCATAGCTCAAAATTTATCTGATTTGCCTTCGAGTGGCTTCAGGAGAATTTCATCTCTCAATCAAAATCCAATATCTCTCTCTCAAGCGAAAGCAATGACAGTAACTTGGTGACTGTCTCCCAATTTCGTAAACTTTCTCAATACCAAAGTATGAATACGTATGGGGCATCAGCTTTGTTGGTCAAGGTCACGCTGTTTTATGTTAATTTACATTTTATGTAGGTGTTTGAATGCTTCATGTTCAAAAACTGACTCCATTCTTTCTATTCCCAATAACTACATCACAAGAGCTTGCAAAGTAGGTTGGTGTGAATCCGCTGCCTCTTGATTTGAATTGGAAATTTAAGAGTCAAGGATTGCAGAACTCTTTTCAAGTTGATGTTTTAAGATTCCAAGAGAAATCAGTATGATTTTTTAAAAAAAATGGCATAACTATGGTTAAGAATTGGAACCCCTATAGCTGCCATAGGAAGTATCCCCAGTTAGCCATATTGGAAGGAAAATGAAAGGGTGGCAGAACAACTTTCCACTTGCCTAGCAAACAACCTCTGTGGAAATTGTGTTGAACCTATGTGGAACGTGTCCTAGTAGTGCATGCAATTTTTCCCCTAATAAAAAAACACACCTTGATCACTTATTTTTCTAGGGTGTGTCTTTTTGCACCTGGCAACCCTGGCTTCTGTGGGATGCCAGGGAAATGGCATAGCTGATTGGCAAATTTCACCCTGCCTTGTTACTCGCTTTGGTGGGTGTTCAGCTGGATTGATTATCAAGTTGTTGTTTTCTGGCAAGGCTCTATGTCAGGACAGGAGAACTTGTCCATTGTAGGAAGATGCCAGCCCTGCTGATAGAGGGGCAACAGCCAGCAGGGGAAGCAGGTGGGTTGGTCAGGAAGGGGGAGCAAGCTGGCAGAGGCTGGCCGTCAAGGAAGAAATTGGCAGAGAGAACCAGGCAATGTAATCTTTGCCATCACACAGAAGCTGCTTGTGAGTCTCGGAACTGATTTCTTCCTAAAACTGCCAGACACAATCTTTTCCAGCTCCTATAAATATTATTTTCCTCAAGCTACTGCCAAAACTTCTACTGGGGGCAGTTGAAGGCTTTAGGAATCAATTCCTTTGTTTTCAGCAAGACAAAAAGAAACACCTCCTCCAACTATAAGTTGTTCAGAGCTTTTACTTATGCTAGGGCTCTCCAAACTTGACAACTTTAAGATTTGTGGACTTCAATTCCCAGAATTCCTCGGCCAGCCATGCCCACTGGGAAATACTGGGAATTGAAGTCCGCAAGTCTTAAAGCTGCCAAGTTTGGAAAGCCCTAACTTATGCTATTAGGTGACAACAGACAGACATACTATACAAATGGCCTAACAGGGAAGAACGTCTGCAACTACAGTCACTGGCTTCAAAATGGCAGGTATGGCCAGGTGAGTAAAGCCCCACCCTTTTAAAACATGTGTTGCATTGATTGCACAGTTGTAAAAAGGGGCAGGGCTTTGATTCCCCAAGACTTCAAGGCGGAAGTCCACTCTTTTACCCTCCCACTATTTGATTTTGGGCTGTTTGACCTAGCATGCCTCCCTTACACTTGGCAGACATCCTTCCTTTTGGGACTGCCTTCTGGTAAGCTATTCTCTCATGCCTGTGCTGGCAATTTGCTTATGTTGTTGATAGAAAGAATTGCCTCTTTGGGAGGTGTTATCCCCAACATCCTTAGCATCCTTGCCCTGGTAAACTAACAGGGTTTGGCCAAGCAAGCGGTCTACCACAGTGAGCCGAAATACTATTTATCAGAATCAGAAGAATGTGCCAGTGGATAGAGAAGGATCAGGCATGCTGTGGTGGGCAGACCATGGCTGGCAGAGAGGCAGAGTCTGCCAATCTGTGGGGAGGTACAAAAAAGTGCCAGTCAGACAATAGACTGTGCCAGTGTAGCAGGTGGGCTTGTGGACAGGAAGAAGGATGTAGGTTGTGGCAGGCAGCAGCTGGCAGGCAGGCACAGAAGAGGAACTGCAATGTCAGGGTAAAAGGAATTGACACCTTGTACCTTGTTGGGATTAACAGTCTAGCTGTGTCTTTGTGACAGCTGGCACAGGCGGGTGGCAGGCAGGCTGACTGAAACCGTAACGTTGCCACAAGCATGCAAGATAAATATTGTGATCAATATTAAGCTTCTTCTCACCATGTACAACTTCCTGGTTTCCGAAAAGCACCGTTCGCACAACAAAGATCCATTTCCCACATCCCAGTCCCTAATCTTAAAGGAAAGAAAAAACAATCGGCACAGAAATATTCATTTTCCCCTATTTTTTCTTAATACCTACTTGTCCCCTAAGTTTAAAAACAATGCATACTTAGAGGGAAGTGGCCTATTGTAATGGTTGTGTGCCCAATCACTGAGTGTTAAGACTTAAATTTTATCCAAGCAAAACAAAAATAATGGATCGAAACAAATCAGAGCAGTGGGTTCATTTGGAATTAAGGCCCATTCAGTCAGATCTTGTTCTCTGTTCTCCTAAATAGCAATGCCCATTTTAG
>NW_015391893.1:0-1873 GCF_001527695.2 Protobothrops mucrosquamatus | reverse complement strand
CTCACCTACATCGTCCATATAGGACGACTCGGGAACTCAACTCCTACCCCGGGCAGCTCACCGATCCCCTTATGCCCAGGGGAAAGGTATCAAGCCGTTTGGCAGCAGATGCTGGCTGTCAAACCGGCTTTTACGCAAAACAGGCGGGAGGCAGCAAACAGCTGCGACCAGCGAAATCGCCTGCCACCGGAAGCCTCCCTTTTTAAGCATTCTCTGATGTATCCAATAAGCTTGGGATTTTTTGTTGAATTAATCCCATATTAAGATAATTAGTAAAATACTTCATATTCTTTTAATCCCTTAACCATTGATTTATTAATACAGGGAATGCCAGTTCTTTATTCCAAAGCTCTTACAAATACCCTCATAAGGAACTTTACAACTAATTATAAAAGTCTTAAATTCATTCCATTTCTCTTTTCCCCTCTCAGATATCATTAACTCAGTCCAGTCACAACTTCTTTGATTTTTGCTTTGCTCTTGATCCATTCACTTTTCCTCCATATAGAGCAGAAATCTCTCTCAAATTTATTCTCTCTGTGCTTTCAAAGCTTCTTTTGTACTGGTGACTCACCTTCCAGTTGAGTTCATATTTGTTCAGGATTCACTCATTCTTGTGGGCTTCATCTGTTCTTGTCTTACCACACATAGTTGTTGAGTACATCATTCCCACTCCACTCAGTTTGTTTTTATGCTTCTTCTACAGTGCTCAACTGACACAATACTACCATCTCTCTCTCTACAACTCTCCTTTTATGACCCTGTAATTTCTTAATTTGAGGTAGAGTTGGGGCAACTGGATGGAATTGAGAGTTTACTGAACGGATCTCCTTCCTGATGCTACATGAAGTTCACAGCAGATATTTTTTCTTTGCGCCCTAGGAGAGAAACATCTGCCGCTATCTAGGATTGAACTCTCAACCTAAGTGGGACGTGAGAATCTTCACCACTAAGCTACTACGTCTCTCTCCCTCTCCCTCTCCCTCTCCCTCTCCCTCCCTCTCTCTCTCTCTCTCTCTCTCACACACACACACACACACACACACACAAACACACGCACACAAACTCATTTTCACTTCTTCGGACAACAGATGACATATTAACCACTGTCTTTTTTACTCCTTGTTGCACCATATAATCTATATTTCAGCCAAGAAGATGACATCAGTGGCATATCTTAGAATAGCCTAATCTGGTCTAGTTGTTGTGTTTTTCCACATAAACTTCTTGCACTAAAGGACACGATCCTATTTCTATGTTGAAAGATTCACCTGCTGTGGGATGGGTAGGACTGCCATCTTATCATTAATTGCAGGCAGCCAACTATTAGGGGTGAAGAGTGTTGAACCCCAGGCAACAACAAAATGTCTGAATGGGATCTGAACGGAAAACTGAAAAATCCAATAATTTATGATATGCACGTCTCTCTTGCTGGACTAGAGAAGAGTTCATTTCAGTGCCTGCATTTTTTTTCTTTTTATCATCCCTGCCAAAATGTTAATATCAGAAATAAATGGTGTTTGGCAGCTTGATCAATATGGTTCTACTACATTTGTATATCACTTTCTTTTTTCTGATATCCTGACCAGTGCAGACCAAGTGGCAGAGAATATTTTCCAGTATGAAATAACAGGTTTTGGAAACAATCATGCCCAGCTGTGATGGCATCTTATGTTTCCTGGCCTTTTCGGTCTGTGCAAAATGTTTCTATATAAGAAGCAGCCTCAGAGTCTATGTAAATCAGTAGGAAAGACAGTGAAGTGTCTTTGATAAAGTTAGAGAAGCCTTGAATCCTCCTCATTGGATGTCTTTAGTTGCTTAGTTTCAGAGATCAACTTTGTTCATTGATTTGCTCCTTGGATAAGAGTATCTT
>NW_015391892.1:14079-21836 GCF_001527695.2 Protobothrops mucrosquamatus | reverse complement strand
AATATCTCCCTTCGACCAGTCCGCTCCCACAGAGAGGGCCTCCTTAGGGTGCCGTCGGCCAGTCAATGCCGGCTGGCGACCCCCAGGGGGAGAGCCTTCTCTGTGGCAGCTCCTGCCCTCTGGAATGACCTACCCCCCGACCTACGTACAACTACGGACCTGCGCCTCTTCCGCCGAGCCTTGAAAACCCATCTATTCCGGCCTGGCGTAGTTTTGATTGGGCTTTGCTAGGGGTTTTATATGGGGTATTTTAGAGCAGGCTTTTTATTCAATATTTATTGTGATTTTTATTATTGCCTGTTCACCGCCCTGAGTCCCGTAAGGGAGATAGGGCGGTATATAAATTTAAATAATAAATAAAATAATAAATACATTTCAACCCTTAGCCACAAATATTCTCCTGTATCATAAACAAGAGTGCTTGAGGGTGTGGCTAAAAAGTCAACATGGTAGCCATGAGAGCATAATGGAAGCTTTGGCTATTTTTATGTGCTTTATATGTACACCATGCATAAAATATGCACGGAGCTTTGCTATCATGTTGGTTTTTTTAAATCATATTCTGTGGACACCTCTGAACATAAAGAACACCAGAAATATCATAATAAATTGGTGATCAGAACAATGTTCAAATCCAAAAATAATCATGGCTAGTAAGAATAAGCCCATAAGTCATTCCTGGTGACAAATGCCTCCTCTACAGAACAGCCGCTTAAAGTCTGTGCTTCTTGTCATAGGGAGCTGAAAGGAAAATCCGAGATGAAGAAAGAAAGCAAAACAGAAAGAAATCGAAAGGCCAAGCTTCTCAGGCAGCTTGCCCTAATGGTGAGGATACAATCTCTTTCTCTTGGTCTATCTATACCAGTGGTTCTCAACCTGTGGGTCGGGACCCCATTTGGGGTCGATCGACCATTTCATGGGGGTCGCCAAGCAAGGCTGTCCACCATTTTTTCCCCTTTTCCAGCGGGTGCCTTACCTCCCTTGGGCTGGGCCAGCTGGTGGTCGGCTTGCTCCGTCTCTGCCGCTTGCCAGCTACGCCTCGGCCGGCACAGGGGGCGGAACCACGCATGCGCGGCGCTCCCGGGCAGGGAAAGTCCTCGACTTACGATGGGTTGGGTAGTCCTCGACTTACGACCAGTTTAGTCCTCGACTTACGGCCGGTTTAGTCCTCGACTTACGACTGGTTTAGTCCTCGACTTACGACCGGTTGGGGTCGCGGCATTAAAAAGGTTGAGAACCACTGGTCTATACAGTGCTCAGTGTGGTGCAAATAATGTCTTCCCAGTCAGTAACCTTCTCTTCCATTTTCCCTGAACAGCAGAAGGGAAGTTGACAGCTGTGCCTCTCCAAAAGAAGAGTGACATCACCTATTTTAAAACTATGGCTGACCTGGATTCCCAGCCTGTTCTTTTCATACCAGATGTTCATTTTGGCAATCTCCAAAGAGCTGGACAGGTAAGAAATCAGGCAATGTGAAGGTCTATCCTGCCTGGCAACATTTTGGTCCATCGTCTATTTCCCAGAAATAAATGAGCATGATCCATTCTGTGTAAATAACTTTTGGGAGTTCACTGACATTCAGATGAAGTTGTCTTCTTCCAGATCAGATTATTTGACCAACTAAGCTAATAGAGCATACTAGGGAATGGTAGTGGTAATCTTGAATCTGCAAAGACTCATTCATGTCATTATTCATCTTGTTGCCAAAGACTGAACAGAGAATTTTCTGTATGCCACTCACAACTTCTCTCTTTGAGGTGTGGATCATAGTTGAAATTAAATCTAACTGAACAGAACTAAGAGCTGATCTATCAAAATCTAGCTCTGTTGCTCAGGGTAACCAAATTTAAAACAGAAAAGGCAAGAGTTAAATATTTCTTTTAATCTACTGTTATTTAATAGGTGTTAACATTTAAAATAGTGTGTTATTGTCAGTTAAAAAGTATTTTCCAAGATTGAAGAAGTAAAGCTGAGGTTTTAAAGTCCAACAGTTCCTCTGATCATGATTCTCTTTTTAATAAAGGAATTCAAGGGAAAACTGTTTCAAATTCTTCTCAACAGAATAAGCAGAAATTTTAGTGTATCCAAATGTGACCCCTGTCCCAGAAAAAGCTGTGTCTTCCTCCCCATATTAAAATGTCAAATTTGATCCCTAGCATCAAATCAAATATGTCTGGAAAGTATTCTTTTAAAGCCATTTTTTCACATTAAAGCAGAGTCACATCTTCTCCACAGAGTTAAAGGGTGTTGACCCTTCCAAGATGGGAAGAAATACAGAGAGAAAGAGAATTTCATCCTATCCATTTTTCTCACAGCAGTTTACACTTTTGGCAGACAAACCAACTGTGTTTACCTGACTTTGTTTAATTCAAACAAACAACAGAGAATGGAAGAATTCTAAAGAATGAACAGACATGACCTGTCAGAGACTTTTTCTCACAGGTCCTCTAGAAATGAATGGGGCATGCCAAAACTGAGCAAAATGAGCAACTGATTTATGTGAAGAAGACCGAATTAATGGCTTGGCCCCCTTCCTTGATTTCCTGGAGACACCATAACTATAAATCTGTTTGTTGTTCTTTTTTGCAGGTTTATTATAACACCGATGATGAACGAGAAGGGTATGACCTTTACTATACATTTTGTAACTAAGAATCCAACCCCCTTATACAAAATATAAATATAAACATGAAAATTCTAGTGCAAATTAAAGCTATGTAATTTTTTCCCCGAGAGTGATGTTTCTTTTGTTGTAGCAATTTTTATTGCTTCTGATAGAAGTGATCTGATATTTATGCATCTTCTGAGATATAATTTTGGCTAGGTATGCTTTAAAGGAGGTCCACACCAGTGAAGCAAGACAAAGCAAATCCCATAGTATAGAAGACTTAATTTTTTTAAACAACTTGAATAATGCACATTAAGAAAATGCAGTTCAGCTTGCCAATTTTTAAATATTTTCTGGAAATAATCATTAGTAAATCACTCTGGAGCTCAGTGACTATTGGAATTTCCTCTTAGCTCCACTTACCTTCCTGTGATCTGCATGCCTGCCTTGTTGGCCATTAGAGTAGAAACTGCTTCATATCTATGAATAACACTAAAACAAATCCCCACAATTAAACAATGTGATCTGCTAGGACCTAGGAAGTATACCTCCTCCATCACAGAGCCTGCTCTCTGAAGCTGGATCCCCTCCAGAAATCCATATGGTTCCTAACCTAATGACAAACTGAAAGTCTTTGACAACTTGGCTGTTCTCCCAGATCTTGGTGCAGGGAAGACTTGCTGAGCCCTATAGGTTACTTTTTTATTGTTATGTATACTTTTCTTTCCTTGATATCCATGGTCTGCTTTTTAATTTTGAGTGTTTCTAGCTTTTGAAGCATGACCTGCTCAGGGAAATTTGAAATCAGAAAGCCTCTAGTTTATATAAAATAAATAAATGGAAGCTTAGTTCCTCAGAGTTCTAGTTTTGGTAATATATATAAGCAGAAAACTGGTTTATAGTCTTAACTTTTTTTGTGTCTACCGTAGTATCTTACATAACGTCTCAAGCTGTTAGTTTAGATCCAGGGTAGGCAACCTTGGCTATGCTGGCTCAGGAATTCTGGGAGTTGAAGTCCACGAGTCATAAAAGAGCCTACCCCTAGTTTAGATAATATATCAGTATTATGCCCATGGAATTAACAGTACCTTATTCTTAGAACAGGCCTATCAAAAGTACTAGCATTTTCTTAAAAATTACTATTTCATCATTTCATTGTAAAGGCTGATCTTGATTTTTTTTTTCTGTAATTGATTAATTGATCTATGTATACTGCATTTTAATATAGTCTGAATGAAATGATAACATATGATGTTTGATGGAAATAATTAGCTGGAATTTGGAGAAAAAGCCAAAGGATGTGTGTCAGAATTAATGTTGCCTTCTGGATGTTTTAAACAGTGAGCAAATATTATACTGAAATAGCCTTGCCTGATGACTTCTCTCAGGGAAGAAAGAGAATTAAAGTGGCAGTCTAGAGAGCAGAACAAATCCATAGTACTTACTACAACTTTTGCCTTGGTATCTATCAATATACATTCTACAGCAAAAGGGATTTAAATCCCATCAAATAAAGTTACATCAGATTCAGTTAGTGTAAAGATGGATATTTCATCTTTAGTTAATCTTGATCAGCAGTCTTTCCCTGAACAAAGAGGAGGATTATTGTCAGGTGCAAAAGACCAGGATCACATGTGTAGTTGCAATTAAACTGATTTATTGCTCATGCTTATGTCCATCTACTAAACTAACAACACTAATTTGGTGCTAGATAAGAGTTCAAGTAAAATTGGACTTAGTCTGTTGGTAGTTACACAAAGATTCTACACTGATTCCTTTTTTGACTCTGCCACTCCTTGTCCTACAATTATTGTACCTTGATTAATTTACAAATCTGTTTCTTTGTGTTTTTCTGCTCAGTGGTAGTATTCTAGCTAAACGGATATTCCGCACAGTTGAAGAGGACTTTGTTCCACCACCGTTGAAACAAATAAAAGAAGAAGGAACAAAGAGAGGTACTTATTTGCTCTTAGACACTTTGTCTTATATCCCTTGTAGCAATTGATGATCAACTAAAATACACAATACTTTCCCAACTGGATGCCTCCAAGATGTAGGGAGTAGCAGTTCCCCAGAAGATGCAAATTACAGCCCAAAACATTTGGCGGCTATTGAAAGTTTGGTTAGAGTTTTGGATATAGTTGAGAAACAGCTAGGCTCAAAACCTCAAAACCAGGGTATATCAAAATCACATAAATGCATGTTATTGGTAAATTACAGGTAGATCTCACTTACTGATGGTAATTGGGACTGGGAACTCCATTACTAAGCAGTGTGGTTGTAGGATGCAACATCAAATGGCTATGCTGATTTATGACAGCAATCCCAATTGCCATTGTTAAGCTAATCCTGCATGGTCTCAGCATCCCTGGATCATGTGATCACTGTTTGCAACTTCCTGCTGGCTTCCCCAATGTCTTTACTTGTTGGAAGTCAGCAATAACAGTCGCAAATGGCAACTTCACAGTCACATGACAGTAGGAATGCCATGATGGTTGCCAGTACGAGCACTGTTGTAAATGCCCTTCATTCTGCATTATCCTAACTTTGAATGATTGCTGAATGAGTAGACTTTAACTGAGGACATCTGTATTTGCTGATGTTACTGTTGAAACCTCACATTGGAAATGATGAAGGGACTATTGGACAATGTATGAAAAAACTATATTGGTGATTTATCTTGTTTTATCAGAACACTACAGATAGTCCTCGACTTACAACCACAACTGGGTCTAAAATTTCTGTTGCTGAGACATTTGTTAAGTGAGTTTTGTACCATTTTACAACCTTTCTTGCCACAGTTGTTAGGTGAACCATTGCACTTGTTAAATTAGTAACATGGTTGTTAAATGAATCTGGATTCCGTATTGACTTTGCTTGTCAGAAGTTGCAAAAATTGATCACGGGACACTGCAACCATCATAAATATGAGTCAGTTGCCAAGCGTCTGAATTTTGATCAGATGGCCATGAGAATGCTGTAATGGTTTTAAGTGTGAAAAACAGTCACAAGTCACTTTTTTCAGTGCTGTTGTAACTGCGAACAGTCACTGCATGAACTGTTGTAAGTTGAGAACTACCTGTAATTATTTTGCCCTTGTATCCCAAAAAGAAAATTCACAGATTTGAGTATTTGCTTTACAAGTTAATGGATTTTTTAGTTATTGATTTGTAAATTTGATATCAATGATGGCAAGTCACCCAATTCTATAGTGAATTTCAAGAACTCAATTCTATAGAGAACTTCAATGTAACCATCTTGAATTGATTTGGAAGCTCTAAAAGTTTTAAGAAATACTGCTATTCGTAACACAATTTATTGGAAGGGGGGAAAAGGACACCCTATTTCCAAATCAGCTAATATGCCTCTTGCCCCATGACATACTTATTTTCTGGGATAGTTTTATTTTTAATAGAAGTGCCTGGCTTTTTTCAATTGTCATTTGGTGGAAAGAAAGAAATTGCCGTCCAAGGGAAATGATTCATTTGTGAAACTGTTAAACGTCTTCTCCAAAGTTTGGTGCTTTATTTTTCAGTTCTCCTGTATGTGAGGAAAGAAGCGGATGAAGTGTTTGATGCTTTGATGTTAAAGTCTCCCACAGTAAAAGGGCTTATGGATGCAGTAAGTATTTGTCACCTCATCTCACATCTTGTTGTATTAAAGCAACAAGCATACATGCATGATTTGGTTTTCATGGGGAATTGCGGGGAAAAAATAATAATTTTGTATCTATACAAACTTAAAAAAAGACTGAACATTTATTCAATACCAACCAAAATGTCACAGAAAAATGACATTAATCAGCAAAATATTTATCATACGCATAAATTGACCATGTGTAGAGAAAAGAGTTATTTATTGCAATTATCCTTGGTTACTGATATTCCTTTCCAAGAAAGCTGTTCCAGATTGAAGAGGAACTTGAAGGAGTTCATGTCCCTTTTGTTTAGAATGACTTCTTTATTTTTGTCTCTGAACCTTGAAAAAAAATCAGCCATAGCAGCGATTCTATGGAAAGAGTATAGAAGATTCTCCCCTAATCTCTAAAAATATCAGTCTGACTACTGTGAAAGTAAGAAATCTCTTATACTTAAGTTGGACCTGCAACTTTTAGTTATTATTTCTAATCTCAATGTTGTCTCAAAAACAATTTGTTTTCTAATTATTTTGAAGTTCCTCTCTATTTTTCTTGATCTCCAAGTCTATGTGAATCAAGCATGTGGTAATTTTCCCAGCCCCTTCCTTTTTAAAAACTTTCCGTAACGCTTTCCTGAATTTCATATCTTGGGCAAATAGAACCCAAAAGTTGGAAGAGTGAACTAAAAGGTTGGTGGATGTTGACAAATAAACGTGACTGCATAAGATGAGAAGGGATGATAAAAATGTGAAATTGTTGAGCTGAGAAAGACTGCAGAGCAGACTGATTGATTATTTGTATACTGCCTACTCAGGCAACTCTTACATGGATTACCGCGATAGCTTAAAACATCCGTGAAATCAATTTTAATATTAAAATATTTTAAAATATGCTGCTATTTTCCATTAAAACTCACCCAAAGTCCCAACTGGTTTCTTAAAGGATAAAATCAACATTTTATTTAACCCCAGACAGTAACTCTTCCAATGTGAATAGACTGCCCATAAGAATGCCACTTTTCCCATTCTCCCCTCCCCCTGCATCTCTCCAGGATGGGTAGCCACAGAATTTCCTGGCCAATTTATGTTGAGTGGTGGATTCTCCTAAAAAAGACAATCCCGGGTAGCAAAAGCCTATGCTAAAAAGAATTTTATAGGCCAAACCCAGCACCATAAATTATGCCTAGAAACCAGTGAAGCTCTCCCAAAATAGGTAGATTCTATTGCAAGCAACTTTGTTCTGAGTCATTTTTAAACTGCAATAGTTTGTCTGAGAGATGAGAAAATATCATCCATTCCTTTAGCATCTCTGGTCCAAAATGACACACAACTGGTGGAGCCACCAAACCTGGGCAAAGGTTCTCCTGGAGGAGCAGTAAATCTGGAAGAATCCCCACTTTTATGCACTAGGTCTTTCTGCGGTATTCAATCCCAATGGGAACAAAAGATGGAAATTTGTGGAACTAAATGACTCCCATGACTAGAATAATGCTGTCTTGCTGTGATTCAAATA
>NW_015391892.1:7698-10902 GCF_001527695.2 Protobothrops mucrosquamatus | reverse complement strand
GTGTGCCCAGTTGGCCTCTAGTTGTACAGCCACAGATTCAACTAAAACAAGAGCATCTGAAAAGGACCCCGCTTGCTTGATGTATTCCAAAATTATTTGCATTTATATCAAGATATGTGTTTTTGGATTATAAATGCAATCTGATCATAATGCCATGCATGGAACAGCTTTTTCCCACCCCAGCTTCCATCAAGTGAAGCTTCTGGGTACTCTTCAAGGCTGTGCCATATATTTCCATCTGTCCGCTTTCACGAAACCAAAGCATGGTTGGCTGCAGCTGCATAAGGAAAGTGTATTATCATCGTCTAGAATACTCTTTCAACATTTGGAAATTTAGGCATCATGGTATACTCCCAAATTGCTTTCACTAATCTGCAAAGTTCTTGCAAGGAGATTCACTTTTGATCTTAGGGGCTCAGTTCTTGGACAGTTAACCTTAATTCATTCTTTAGAGGAGAAGCCTGTTTTAAATCAGTAGAGATTAAAGCCACAAGAAGAAAACCATGCAGAAAATGTAGTATAGACAAATATTAAAATATTAAAAGCGGCAGAAAATTCAGCTACACCTAAAAGTGCTCCATTTCCCGTGTGTAAGTCCCACTGTGTTCTGCAGAACCTGGAGTGCAGTCTAAGTCTTCTAAGTGTACTAAGAAGAAGGGGCATTGTGCAGCCTGCCACGAATTGCCTAAATCTAACTGAGGACGGTGATTCTGCAGTAGGTTTGCTTTTAATAAATCTTTCTCCTTTTGTTTTTTAAAAAATATAGATTTCTGAGAAATATGGCCTTCCAGCTGAGAAGATTACAAAGCTTTATAAAAAAAGCAAAAAAGGGTAAGAAAAACAAATTAATCCTGCAGTTCATGTTTTTATAAAATAGTCCTGAGACCGCAGCTAAGCTTTTAAATCTTTCATGCTCTGATATATACTCACACTGCAAGACAGATTTCCAGCTCCAGGTTTACACAGGGATTGCAATAGATATGAAATCAACCGCTGGCCTCCAATTAATCTGGGTGGTTCTGCTATAGCAGTGGTGGCGAACCTATGGCATGGGTGCCAGAGGCGGCACTCAGAGCCTTCTCTGTGGGCACGCACACCGTTGCCCCAGTCCTAGGCCTTCAGCTGGGTTTTATAAAACCTTTTCGCTTTAGGCCTCCGCCGCCGTGTGCAAAAAAAAAAGGTTCAATCAATCAGTCAATTTCAATTTCTCGCGGGAAAAAAAATCTTGTAAAGTTGGAATTGATTGATTGAACTTTTTAGTCCCACCCAGTCTGCCGTTACCATTGCAGCCACCCCCACACAATGGGCACGGCCAGCCAATGGGCCACGCCCACCCGGCACCCGATGATGCATAAGTGGTTTTGGGTTGCAGTTTGGGCACTCGGTCTCTGAAAAGGTTCGCCATCACTGTGCTATAGTATTACTTAACTTGATGCTCTTCAGATATGTTGAACATATCCCATCATTGGACAGCATGGAGATGCTGCGAATGGTGTGAATTGTAGTCCAGTTCTTCTGTAGAGCAGCAGATTAGTAGAAATTGTTCTTGGAGGCTAGCAGCTTGGAAGGGTACCTTCAGCATGAGTTTTGGAAGCTATAGCAACAGTTTTTTCCCATACCACTTGTGTTTTCTGGGGAGCCACAGTGGGCTAGCTTATTCAATGGGTCTTCAGTTCCCCTGCTTGTTGCTAACAATGCCCTTAGCACTTCTCAAATTGGCTTTGGGCTTTGACCCAAGTAGCTTAGGAATAAGCTACAATTCACCTAATGATAACAGCACATAACAGCACGAGAATAAACCACTTGTCTCTTTTGAATGATGTGTAAATATATAGGACTAGGGGTGACATGATAGCAGTGTTCCAATATCTCAGGGGTTGCCACAAAGAAGAGGGAGTCAAGCTATTCTCCAAAGCACCTGAAGGCAGGACAAGAAGCAACGGATGGAAACTAATCAAGGAGAGACGCAACCTAGAACTAAAGAGAAATTTCCTGACAGTTAGAACAATTAACCAGTGGAACAACCTGCCTCCAGAAGCGGTGAATGCTCCAACACTGGAAGTTTTTAAGAAGAGACTGGACAATCATTTGTCTGAAATGGTATAGGGTTTCCTGCCTGAGCAGGGGGTTTGGACTAGATGACCTCCAAGATCCCTTCCAACTTTATTATTATTATTACTATTATTATTAGCAGCAGTAGTAATAGTAGTAGTAGTAGTAGTAGTAGTAGTAGTAGTAGTAGTAGTAGTAGTAGTAGTATTTATATCACAACACATCCTCCCCAACAATCTACAGTAAAGAGAAAATCACACCCTCATCAATACTGGCAGGAAAAGCTACTATATACAAACCCCACATTCAGTAGCACTGATGTTACCTGGTTGGGTAATAAAATATCTGCAAGTTATCAACCAGGCTCAGAGACCATCAAGGACTCAAGTTCAACTCTGAGCTACATATATCCTCTTCTGTTGGAACACCTAAATGAGGTCACTATCTTGATTTCCCTTCAATTAATTTACCATAATTTACTTATAGATGTCTAAACTAAAAAAAATCCTCTATGGAATCTTACCTCACTTCCAGACAATTTCCACTACAGCATCAGTTCATCAAGCTTGATATTGTCTACTCACTGGCCATGAGCCTCAAGCAAATGTTTTTATCAGTACTACATCCTACAGTGGTTTAACCCAATCTCCTCAAAATAGCCCTGGACATGTTGGCTTACAATTTCAGCCATTCCAGCAACTAAGGTGAAGATTGAGGTACCGTATATACTCGAGTATAAGCCGAGTTTTTCAGCCCATTTTTTGAGCAGAAAAATGCCCCCCTAGGCTTATACTCAAGTCAGCTCACAAAAGAAAAAACTGGGAGCCGCATAATTTGTGCGCACATACGCGCGCGCATGCGCACATGCGCGCGCGCACGCAGAACAGGAGGCTTGATTTAAAGAGTGGAGCCTAAGGCAAAACTTGCACCGGCTCTGCCCCCCGTCCAGCTCTGTCCTGGCTTCTCCTCCCCTTGGAAAAGACTGCTCTCCCCCCACCCCACGCTCTCCCTCTCTGGGACTTTCTTCTTTCCGCCTTTTGGCGCGAAGGTTCCCAGGGAGCGGAGGAGGAGGCCGACGGGGAGAAGGAGCTGCAGACTCACCTATCTCAGCCTGCTGTGGGAGGCTGGAGTTGAGGCTTCTGGCTCGGCTGC
>NW_015391892.1:0-7028 GCF_001527695.2 Protobothrops mucrosquamatus | reverse complement strand
CAGCCAATTCTTCATGTGATGCTCCAGGTACGGCCCTCCCCCCTTCCGTTCCCTGCGGCGCTGCGTGTCGAGGCCAGGACGGAATAGCCCGGGCCGCCGCAGCCAAGCGCGAGGGGGAACGCCAGACACCTCGCGCGAAGGGGGGAGGCCTGGCGACGCTGCGCTCTGCCGGGCGCTCACCGACAAACCGAGGGGGCCGAGGCGGCCAGGGAGGAACAGCCAACTGCCGGCAACCAGCCGGAACTGCTGGGGCCGGCCCGTATTGAAGAATACCGCCGAATTTACCTGGGCTGGCCGAGAAAGGCGCACCTCCAGCCTTCCCCGCAACCGGGAGAAGCCCCCTCCCTTTTGCAAGGTCGCCCCCTCCCCGCTTTTGGGGTGGGGGAGAATTGAGAGAGAGAGAGAGAGAGACAAACACACACACACACAAAGAGGAGAGGGAAGCCGGCCAGCCCACCCGTTTCCCCCTTTCCCTGCGCGAGCGTGTGTGGATTCCCCCCCCCCCCGTTTCTTTTTTTTATGCCCGCCTCTCTCGCCCGCCCGCCCGGTTCCAGCTTCTCACTATCCGAGAATACCCTTCCAGCTGACGGGCATGTTATCAACTATTGCTCCTTTGTGCAAAGTGCTACAATCGCGCGCAGAGGGGTGGGGTTGCAAAGAGGCCAATTAGCCCAGGCGGAAAAATGTGTTTGCTGAAAAATGCCCCCTCGGCTTATACGCGAGTCACCATTTTTTCCCAGTTCTTTGTGGCAAAATAGGTCCCTCGGCTTATAGTCGGGTCGACCTATACTCGAGTATATACGGTATATTAAAGTTGTAATCCAGCAGCATCTGGAATTTATGCTTCCTGCTTCCTGCTGTGGTGCACAGGGATTATATTGTAAAAATATTTTTTTTAAAAAAACAACAACAAAGTAACATAAAAAGCTGTATAGGAGAATTAAGTGGGATTCCCGTAGCATGGGCCTAACTGGAGAATTAATATGAATTTGAATCATTAACAGTAGAAGAATATTCATGTTGACTCAGGACAAAGAATCACAAAATATTTTATGGGGCAACTTGGAGTTGGACTTTCAAGTTGGAAAATAGCAATAGCACTTATACTTATATACCGCTTCATAGTGTTTTACAGTCCTCTCTAAGCGGTTTACAGAGTCTCCATTTTATTGCCCCCAACCATCTGGCTCCCCATTTTACTGACCTCTGCAGGATGGAAGGCTGAGTCAACCTTGAGCCAGTGGGAATCGAACTGCTGAACTGCTGGCAGTTGGCAGTCAGCAGAAATAGCCTGCAGTACTGCATTCTAACCACTGCGCCATTGTGAATTTTGTCAAGGCCCTCGTACAAATGGTTAACATAAAATAAGATCCTCCTTGCACACATTGAACCAACAATTTAAATCTATCTCTTAAATGACTAGATTTCTACATCCATAAAACTACTGTTTTATAACCATGATTTATTGAATAATCTAGAATTGGCTGAGTTCAGACAGCATACTAATTGCATTGGCCAAGTTCATACAATAAGCTAAATCAAAATGTCTATGGAGATTCTCAATCATCCAGATCATGGTTGCCCCAAAGGTGCTTTTTCAAAAGTCTACTGGACTTTGTTTTTCCTTGAAGACTAAGTTGCCTTTTGAAAAAGCACCTTTGGGACTAAATCAAAATGAAAGAAATTGTATTATGAATTTGTGTATTTAGCCATTATCTAAACTAGTGGTGGCGAACCTATGGCACGCGTGCCAGAGGTGGCACTCAGAGCCCTCTCTGTGGGCATGCACACCATCGCCCCAGCCCCACCACCCCCTGTGGCCCCCTCCTTACCAGCAGCTTCCCCAGAGGAGAGTCGCCCCGGGTGCAGCCTGTGCAGAGCAACACAGCCAAGGACATGGCAGCCGGGCAGCGAGGACAAGACTCTGCCCTCGCGTCCCATCGTGTGCAGATGATGCTGGGGGGTGCAGACAGAGGGCACGGCCACCATGATGCTGCTGGGCCGCCTGGGTGATCTGTGGCAGGCCGTGGAGGCAGTGGGTGGCCCTGCGGGCAGGAGAGGCGGGGGCAGGGCAGGGGCATGGCATTTTTGGGGCACTCGGTCTCTAAAAGGTTCGCCATCACTGATCTAAACTTTCTTAATGTATCCCTTTCCTATTTCAGGATTCTGGTAAATATGGATGATAACATCATTGAACATTATTCCAATGAAGACACTTTCATCCTAAACATGGAGAACATAATGGAGGGTTTCAAGGTCACGTTGACGGAAATCTAGTCTAGGCCAGCACAGACCTTGTGAAGTGAAAACATTTTACCAGGAAGAAGTAATAATAAAACCCCCGATTTCATTGATACGGAGAAGAAAGGTTGTTACAAAACTAAGTTGTAAACAACCACATTTCATTTTTTTGCCACTGGAAACCAATAGGGCAATTACTGACAAGTCTGTTCAAAAGAACATTTCTTCATAAAGTTCCTTATTTATTGCTCCTCACTCTGCAATATGTAAATAATCAGTGGATCCTATACTTCACGATGTTGCGAAGGAGACAGAGACTTTAAATAAAAACAACAAACATAGTTAATACAAGAAAAATAATAAGTTGAAGAATCATAGTTCTACTGGGACTTAATCACTAAAATTTCACCCTCTAAAATGAATTGCTAGAAAATCTGATAAGTGTTAACAATGAGCAAAGTGCCTGGTGATCTTTGCACACCTACTGTATACCAAACCTCTAGTGCTGAGTATCACGTAGCTCAACCATATCCCTCCCTTTGCAGGTCAACTGAGGGCTTTTAAGACTCTCAGATGGCATGTACTTTGTAAGTAAAACACCATCCATTTTAACCTCTGTATATATTTGTTTATAATATGTAATAATATATTTTTCCTATCTGTGTGGATGTGTTTACTGCCACTCTATTCTGTGTTTGGATAAGAAGTTGGCAGAGTTCCTGGCCAAAGAGCAAAGTTCTCTCACCAGCTGTTGATTCTTCAGGGTTTTTGATACCTTTTGTTCAAAGCTTATCCAGGAGCCACATTAGAAAGTTAAAACTCCTTATTATCACAACTAAGATTATTCTTTCCTTGCTATACCAGCTGCTCAGGTCTTCCAATGAGATGTTTTCTGTTATTTTTAGACTAGAACTCCTGTTAAGTCAGACATTTAACCATACAGAGTAGAACTAAAGGCCATTTGGAGTGCATCAGCTTGGGAGAGTCAGACTTATTCAATGATATTGCAGTCTTCCAGTTCCTGAAATATTTTTCCTATCTCTTTTTCTGTCTCTTGCTTTCTCTCTCGCTTTGGTTTTTTATCCTTGCTGAATGGACGTTCACTTTTGTAGTGCATCATGCAGAGAGTCATAAATGTGGCATTTCTATGTCATTCCCACCAATGGCTACTACCAATTTTTACCCAACCTTTTCTAAACAAATGTTATTCTTCCATTCAAGTTACCTCTGAAGGTTCCTGGCAACAGAAAATCAGTGTGAGTTTAGCAAGAAGTTTTATTTTTTGCTTTTATTTTAGGGAAATTGTATGCTTATAAAACAATAGAAGTATAAAACTGGAAGGCAAGTTTGGAATTATGTAGAGTCTAATCCTCTGAATATGCCGTATATTGGAGCATGTAAATACAGGTGGTCCTCGCTTAATGACCAGTTGTTTAGTGACCATTCAAAGTTATGATTGACCTTATTAGAGGTCCTGGTTCTGAAGTTCTGCTGACCGCACACATGCACACACACCATAGCCATGTGATCGGATTTTGGGCTGTTTGGCAACCAACCTGCATTTACCGCCATATGCAATGCCCTGTGGGCACATGACTACAATTTTCAGTATTTTTTGTCAGTTTACGGCATTTACTTTTGGTTTCCAGCAAAAAATTCACATTGAGAAAAATGGGTTCATTTAACAACCACTGCAAAAAAACCCCTCCTAAAATTGGGCATGGTCCCATGATGACCGACTTAACAACTACCACAACTCATGGCTATAATTCTGGGCTCAATTACAGTTGTATGTTGTGGACTACCTGTAAAAGATGTAAATACCCCAAGATATATTTAGCAGAGGAGAACCCATCAACTGTTGCATCAGTCTGTTTCATGTTCACACCATGCTTTCAAAGCATCTCTTAATGTTCAGTTGGTTCTCATACTTCTTTCAGGAGTAACAGAGAATACTATGCCCAATAGCTTTTTATATATTTGAAGATAGTTACTTTATAAATGTTTTTCATAACTAAGGGTTGGACTTAGATTTCTAAATACGTTGCACAAGTTCAGATTTTCTTCTTTCTCTTCTTAAAGGTATCAAGCCATACTCATGATTAGGGCCAGGAATGAATTCATTTGGTTTGCATTTTAACCAAACTGAAATTTAGCTAATGATTAAAATACACTTTTCTGAAGTTTGTAGTTCATAGTTGTGTAAAATGCATTTTTTCATGAAATTGTGAACAAAAATTACAGAGCAGGTTTGATCTAATGGTTAAGGGAAGCAGGCTAGAAACCAGGAGATCATGAATTCTAATCTCTCCTTAGCCATGAAAGCCAGCTGGGTGACTGGGCGAGTCCAACTCACCTCACAGGGTTGTTGTGGGGAAAAAAGGAGATGGTGGATGTTTGCTGCCTTACTTGTGAAAATAATAAAGGTGGGATACAAATAAACAAATAAATGAAATAAATCTCCATTAGGTTAGGGGATGTATTTGTAAAAGTGCTGCATAATAGATAGAATTGCAAATAAAAGAGCATATGGACATAGAAATCTGTCCCAGAATATATATCAAGTTAGTAGTCCTCAAAAAAAAAACTTCAGTGCAACAAACCAAACCATATATATATTTGCAAAAATTAGGATCTGAAAAGAATTAACTTCACAGTTTCATAAAAATTAAGAGACTGAGAAAAAATTGAAATTGATGTATTTGCTCTTCTCTACTTTTATACACGAGTCTTTTTAGCATTGCCGTTCATACTGAAATGCAGTTTGTGAACTGCGTATTTATTGAGAATATTTTACAATATGCAAGAAGGTGTTGTTTTTCCTTAATGGACCTAATCCTTAAAAAATGCATGCCATATTCTGCATGGATGGCAGAATAGTTTTGGAAAGACTGCAGGTCAGATCCCATCACGTTCGCTATCATTTATTTCCCCTTCCAACTCACTCAACCTGTTGCAGAATTTTGTCAATATATCTCTAAAGAGGTTTGTTTTGTATGAACAGTTTTTTCATTTTTTTATTATTGTTTTGTAAAATTATTGTTTCTGATGAATCCCACTAGAATGTAAATATAAAAAATGTACAGAGGAATGCTGTTCTTGATGTGAGTCTGTGCACATACACCGCCTACCATATTTTTTGTTTTCAATATCTAGTTTGATTTTTGTTTTACTTTGTTGTTTTTAATGGCACTTCCATAGATGGAGCTAATGGGAAAGGACAGAGGTTATGCATACCAGAAGGCCATTGTTTTCATCAGCAGAAACTTCAGGTTAGAACCATTTCCCAGATAAGCCTTGTCCAACATAGTAAGCCTTCAAATCTGTTGAGCAATAGCTCCCAAGTTTCTGAACCTTTCAAAGCAATGATTCCTGATATATATATGAAAAGAACTCTTTTTCATATATATCCATGTTTTTATAGCACATTGTCTCCTAGAGATTCCTGCTGTGATGATTTATTTGACTGCATGCCTACTATGTTCTGGGTTAGTTGGTTGGTCTCCTGGCAATTGCCTGGGCTAGTCCTAGCAATTTTCTTAGCAAGACTTTTGGAAGCAGTTTGCTTCCTTCCTAGGGTTATGGACTTCTATTATTTGATGTATTGTGTCTTGAACACTATACTAACCTGGATGTTATGATCTGCCTAAATCACTCATTTTCCAGGCCATGGAATGTGACCTTAAAATTTACTTTCTGGGTCATTCAACCCATCCATCCATTCCTTTTGCCATCTGCACAAATGAACAGGTGTAAGAACTTCTTTTAGCATGCTGTTGGTAATGGCTGACTTGCTAATCAGAGAAAAGGCTTTTAAAGGTTTCTTTTATCTAAATCAGCTTGATACCAATTTAGAAAAGCACTTGATCTTGCAGGCATTTATTTTTCTTGTAGCATCTTGGGTCTTACACCTTTGAGATTTAAAATTTGACTCTTTGAGTTTTAAAATGTCACAGAAGAAATGTCAGACCTGAGATATAATTAACAGCTTCTTTAACTGTAAATTTATTTTCAGTCAGAATCTTGTATTTCCAGGTTCAGTCAATGATTTTTCTTTCCTTTTGCAAGAAATCACACTTGTTCTCCACTTGTATACTTGCATAAAATTGGATATCCCTAGAAGTGTAAAACTTTGATGGCTGATGGATTAAAATTGTACAGCCTTTTTATAGCAAACTTGCTTTTAAAATGACATATCGTGGTGAGATTCAAATGTTGCTTTGCTTTGTTTTTGATCATCAAGGGCTGAGGAATCAGCTGTACTTGTTGAACACCACTTGGCACCTGCCAAAGGCTGCAGAAGCTTCTGTATGCCTCCAGCACTGCAATTCACTACCGCTTGATAAGTTGGATAAAAAAGCAGATATCAGCCAAAGTAGATAAATGGCAGTTTTACAGGAAATTTGCATGTGATAATTTATACATACAGTAGATACAAATTTAGAAATAATTACTGTAGTTGAAATAAAAATAGAGAACAATGCATGACAGGCATGCTTTAGCTCTTCTTAACTATTCATAGGCAGCTTTCTTACCCAGAAATCAGCCAGAGTGCCTTCATCAGAGGATGCCTGATTTAGAGGGTTTCTTTCAGATTTTGTTCCGCTCCCCCACCCAACCCCACTTGCAAGTAGGTGTTTCATGGAAATAAAAGAGATGTCAAATGAATCTATTTATTACTGATGTTCTTCTAAATGGAGCTGGAAAACGTGTGTTCTGTTGTGCAAGATGGAGAAACCAAATATGTTAAACTGGTTCATCCTAAACTAACTTTTCTTAACTAAAGA
>NW_015391891.1:10714-21847 GCF_001527695.2 Protobothrops mucrosquamatus | reverse complement strand
CAGATAAAATCAGCAAAATTCTCCACAAACACAATATCAAGACAGCCTTCGGCACCGACCAAAAAATAGCCAACATCTTAAGAAACCCCAAAGACAGGATCCAGCTAGAAAACCAAGGAGTCTATGAAATACCATGCAAAATCTGCCCAGCCACATACATTGGACAAACTAATAGGAGAATAAATGCCCGCATCGCAGATCACAAGAATGCAGTCAGAAAAGAAGAAAAAACTTCCTCCCTCTTCCAGCACCTTAAAGCTACAGGACATTAAATTGATTTTGAAGGAACCAAACTAATCTCCAAAACTGAACACCACAACAAGAGAATAATTATGGAAGCCATCAAAATAGAAAAACACCCCCACAACATGAATAAACGTGACGATACCTCCCGCCTACCAGATATCTGGAAACTAGCCCTAATCAACAAACGGGTCCTAGCCACGAAAACTGACACCGGACCCAGAACAACACAGTACGCCACCACCATTCACCCTCACCAGACCCAAACCCAAGCCCAAACCCATCCCTCAGAGGAAATGCAACCACCATCCAGAAGCCAAACCACGACAACATCACCAGCTGCTGCACCTCCCTCTGACCCCCACACAAAGCAAATGGAGACACACCATGAACACAGAGCTAGACCGAAAACTCGGAGCCAAACCAAAGCCCGGTATGCTACATCACAGCCTTCTGCTCTGGACATCACATCACAGAACTTAGGAGGTTACAACGCTAAAGCTCAGGATGTTACAACACAGCCAACCACCCAGGATGTTGCAACACAAAACTCAGGATATCACTACACTAGATCTCAGGATGTAATCACACAACCCATTACCCAGGTCGTTATAACACAAAAGACTAATGGTCACACAGCCAGCACCTCAACTACTCAGGATGTTATGAAACAGCCAAACAATCCACAAACAATGGCTCCCACACAGCCAACCAATCCACCAACAGCAACTAAGCCAGCACTCCACCCACCCCCACCAGTATTTATAGAGAGACGGCAGCTCCGATCACACTTTGCTCGCACAGGCACGAAGCCGAAGACCCCAGCCTGAAGATGACGAGTGGGACCTCGTCAAAACGTCGCCAAGATACTCTCAATCTTACACGGGAAAAGACCCGAATACAGCAAGACCTGCATACACACACACACACACACACACACACACAAACGTGTATATACATGTGTATATACACATATACATATATATGTAAATATATACGTACACACTTCAATGTACACATTTCTGCTCAAGGACCATTGTTAGTTAACATGATTTGGAATCTAGCAATATTTATGGGAAAGATAAATTGATTTTTACCCCCACCCCACCCCAAATTTTGTTTCCTTCTCCTGAGGGACATTTCAGTAATTTTGTGTTCCTTCTTGCTGTATAACAAATTCCTTTTGGAAAGAGTCTTTCTGCAATAGGTTAACAGTTCTGAAGTTTTGTGTGCTCATTTTTGGCCTATTAATTGCCACTTATGAATGAATTTCTGCCACTTACAATATCTCATATTATCACAAAATAAACCATTGAGAGAGCCAAATGTGTTTAATGTAGAGAAGATGAAAGGAGAAAATACAAACTAAGCTGGTTTTAAATATGCTATATTATATTTTTGTGTAATCTATACTTACTTGCTCCTTTGCAAAGTTATGCCCTGATCTAGATATGCTTTTCAAGTTACATGAAGTTCTGAGTATATGTGGTTTTTGTTATTGTTAAATGCTTATACTGAGGGTTGTATGTAATGATACAAAAAGGAAAGGAATGGAACTGAGTACAAGAATGTCCAAAGATGGTTTGGTTGGAAGTACAACAATATCAGTGGGCTATGCGAAGTACAATTGGATGTTTGAATGGGAAGCAGTGTGGTGCATAAAAGCAGAATATCATAAGCTACTGAGATTCCTATCACAATCATTGTATTTGTGTCTTGTAGGCCTACGTGGCTGCCTGTCTCAGTACTTGCAAAATGTACTATCCAAGGTAAGAAACATTTTACATCAGGGAGTGGAAAAGAAAAATACTGTGTTGATACAAATTAGAGGCAGAAATTCATAGAGATTTTAATATTGCTACTTGTCTTTTTGCAGCCACCGGTACATTGCACAAGCTTCTGTGGACAAGAATTCCCAATTCGATGTTTCGCAGTTGAAGCAAAAAAAGTATTTGTAAGGGACAAACCACATGTAAACATTGGAACAATTGGGCATGTGGATCATGGCAAGACCACATTAACAGCAGCCATCACTAAAAGTGAGAGTTGGGGAGAAATGAGTGCAGTTTGTTAAAGGGAGACCAAATAAAGAGACCCTTTTTATTTGCTAGAGGGCCATTGATTTAAAGAACCACCAGTAAAGTATTGGAGCAATTGACTAGGTTGATCCAGAGCTATAAGTAAACAGGATGGTGTAAAATTAAAGCTTGATATTAAAAAAATTCCCAGGGATAGTTTTTTTGAGTTGGGTTCTCTGTTTTTAGTTAGCATTCACATCTAAAATCTGCTTCAGCCTTTCTATTGGGAATAAAAATGTTACCCTTCAATAATAATCTTAATTGATGACTATCACAACTTATTTGAAGGTGTTAAGGCTCTGTTAGACTGCAAGAGTCTTCCAGAGGATTTCAGATCACTTCAAGCATAATATTGTTTCAAAGTCTCACATGGTAGACTTAATGGTTTCTCCTTACTTGAAGCTCAGGTGAAGAATTAAACACCATGTGCTTCTCCCCCATTTTTATCAACTGCAAGAAAGACTTTGATGCTGTTTTCTCTCTATTCATACTTATAATCACATAAGGGAAAAAAGGCTGAGATGCGTAAAAGTCCTTTTTGCTCATTCAACAGTTCAGAAAATAAAAGGGCCTTTAAGCATTGCTTGGCTGACTTCTCCTCTCAGACAAGGAATAGCAACAGCCCTTCAAATCTTTCAGTTTAAACACACGTGATGCCACGTTCACATTTTTTGTTCCAGTTCTTTCAGAGACCGGAAGTGCCCAGTACAAGAAATATGAAGATATTGATAATGCACCAGAAGAGAAGGCCCGGGGGATTACAATTAATGCCTCCCATGTAGAATATTCAACAGCCAACCGCCATTATGGTCACACAGATTGTCCTGGGCATGCTGATTACATCAAGGTAGGCACGGGAACTAGGATGCCAAGAAATCTTTTGAGAATTCCAATGTTCCTATTTTAGAATCTCTGGCAGAAGGTACTTAATGATTGCACTTGCAAGATGTATTTAAATACATGGACAATTTAAGAAAAAAAATACAAAAAGTATCTTTCCTGTTTGAGATATTTTTGTGCCAACCACAGTGATCTAAGCTTAGTAAAATGTTGGAAACTGACACATTTCCTATTCTTTTCTCTATAGAACATGATCATTGGAACAGCACCACTAGATGGCTGCATCCTGGTGGTGGCTGCAACAGATGGACAAATGCCACAGACTAGAGAGCACCTTCTGCTTGCTAAACAGGTTGGTTGTAATCTAAAAAACACAGCTAGTGATCATCTGATAGATTTGTTCAGACAGGGCAAATTTAAGCAATTTTCCCTTCAAGCAAGGGAAAAAGTAGGAACCTTCTTCACATCTTTTTTATTCCCTCACATTATTCTAGATTGGAGTGAAACATGTGGTTGTGTACATCAATAAAGCTGATGCAGTTGATGATAAAGAAATGTTGGAACTAGTGGAGCTGGAGATCCGTGAGCTGCTTACAGAGCTGGGCTATGATGGGGAAGCAGCTCCTGTAATTATAGGGTCTGCTCTATGCGCTTTAGAGGTCAGTGTTATGTTGCTTGAACTCTGTACCTTTTATTTCCTCCCTTTATTAAGATGTATTACTGACCCCTGTGTTTTTTTTGTAGAACCAAAATCCAGAACTGGGATTGAACTCTGTCATAAAGCTTCTGGATACAGTGGATGAATACATCCCTGTGCCAAAACGTGACCTTGATCAACCTTTTCTGCTTCCCATAGAGCGTACTTACTCCATTCCAGGTACCAAACGTTTATATTATACTCCACACATCCAAAGATGGGGATTCATTAACAGTAGAAGATAGCTTTTTTAATTTATAATTTAACTTATAATTTAACCTGGCTATAATTTGTTCTAGGGCGGGGCACTGTTGTAGCAGGTACCCTTGAACGTGGTATTCTTAAGAAAGGGGAAGATTGTGAATTTGTGGGTTACAAAACACATTTACGCTCTGTTGTGATTGGTAAGTAGAATCCTCCCTCTCCCCCCTTTTTTTGCAAATTTGGTCTTCCAGTGGTTTTTAGCTTAGCTTTTCTCATTATGTTACTGGTCCAATTGTTTCTAAACAATTATGACCTGAAATTATGTCTGAGGCAATCCTTAAAGTATAGTTTTGTGGAACTGGGGAGGCTACACAACATTTCCAGAAATATGTGTGTAATTGGCTTCAGGTGTCGAGATGTTCCACAAACAGTTGGTCCAGGCACAAGCTGGAGACAATTTGGGTGCTTTGATCCGGTCTGTGAAGCGAGAAGATCTACGGCGGGGATTGGTCATGTGTAAGCCTGGCTCCATCCAGCCACATCAGAAGGTTGAGGCTCAGGTGAGTGAGGGAAATGTATGTGGGAAGGCAGAATACTAGGTTGCTGCCTCATATCCTGTAGAGGGCTGGGAAATAGAGATGTCCATAAAACTTTGGAGCACATCTTAACACATTACTAGGGAATGCTAGGCTAGTATCCCTACCTGCTCTCCCATCCTGTAAAGCTGAAACAGGCAAAATAAATTGCTTTGCTTTCATAGGTTTATATCCTGACCAAGGAGGAAGGTGGCCGTCAAGCATCTTTTGTGTCTAGGTTCATGCCAATTATGTTCTCGCTGACCTGGAATATGACTTGTCGCATAGAATTACCCGAGGGAAAGGTTTGTATCGCTTTCCCCCTACTAATTCACTGCCAAGTAGTGGGGTTTGTAACGTGTTATTTCAATATTTCTAGATTGCCACATTTCTTGCAGTTGTGGACGAATACATGCCTAAGCGTAGACTGCCATCTCTTCATACCTTTCCTCTTCTATTGCTGTAGGAAATGGTGATGCCGGGCGACAATGTCTGCCTTAAGCTCATACTGCAATACCCCATGGTCTTGGAGCAAGGACAGCGGTTCACTCTACGGGATGGATCTCGAACCATGGGCACTGGAGTGGTCACAAAGATACTGCCACTAGCTCCAGGGGAGGATTGCTGGGATAATTAAGTTACACCAGCTGGAATTGGACATGAATACTTCCTAGAAAACTGATGACACTGCATCTAAGTCTGCACAGTAGACGAACATGGCAATCTTGGCTCAAAGAGGGTTCCACCAAGGGGTTGGGGGCAAGGGTGAGACTTGTTTAAATAAAAAACAATCAAAAAGTGAGTGTGAGCTTTTCTTTCCCCCTCCAGAATCATCCCTAGCTCAATTCAGGTGTGCTGAAGCTCCAAAACATCTGTGCATCGTAAGTACATAAACTTGCTACCCTGTTTTCCTGAAAATAAGCCCTAGCATGATTTCTCAGGATGCTCGTAAGCCCTACCCCAAAAATAAGCCCCAGTTAAGATAGCCAGCCAGACGCATTTAGTACCGTATTTTTCCGAATATAAGCCCTAACTGGAAAATAAGTCCTAATGCGTCTTTTGGAGTAAAAATTAATATAAGACCCAGTCTTATTTTCTGGGGAACACGGTATGCAACCTTAATCCATTACAGATAAGCAGCATTAAAAAGCAGCACATTTCCAACAGAAGATAATATATGTAGTTTGGGGTTGAACTGTGAGCTTCTTGGGTGTTCTGTGCTTTTACTTGCAGACATTTCATTACCCAATCAGATAACATAATTTTGGAGCACCAAGAACCCTACAGAAGCATATATTTGTTATGTTTTTGTGCTGCTATACATAGAAAGGAAACACGAAATCACAAAATATTGAAAATGTAAGAAAAAAAATCTGCATGTGTAAAAAAGTGGAGATGGAAATTATTACTGTTGTTTTGATGGAAAAGAAGAAATATGATTTGCAAACTAGCTAAAGTGCTCATTGGAAGAAGTGAAATGCATCACTTTATGTTCTCCAGCAGTATTTTAACTCTGCATTGACAAAGGGTTTTTTTTTAAAGAGATGTTAAATACTATCAACCATACACAGCCTTATTTTTGCAACTAATTACATGAACCACTAACATCATTTTGATAAAATTTAATGTACAAGTTTTAGCCTGATTAAGCATTGCCAACCTGTTTCACAAATATGACCAGCAGAATTATAGTAGTTGAGAAGGGACTAATATCCTTAATTCTAAAGTTTGTTTTCTTCTATAGTGTTTTTTTCCTGTTAAAATAAGGACTTTTCCTTTACTCACCATTTCACAACTGTTGGTTCAGATTACAGCTGTAAGATTCCTATATACAATGCCAGATCCCTTATACCTCAGATTTGATAGCCAGGATCAAAGTAAGACTATGACACAGGGTGACAAATAAAAACTGAATTTCATTGAAGAGCAGCAAAAAGCTCATGGTCCACAACACTGAACTTAACCTGCGCTCATTTTAAAAGAATTCTCAGATGGTGACTTGCTGAGGCATAAAACTGGGACTTTTAAGTTATTCAAAATGGTATCTGCTAATAAAAAAGATTTAACATCTCAGTCACACCATCATCCTTGTTTTCTTTTTTATAACTACTCTGAAAAAACAATAGTAACTTAAGACTCCTACAGAGCCTAAGTTGAATTATGGCACAAATATACCATTTCTGCTCATCCCCAAAGTCCTTAAATTTCATATGGTGTCATTGATTCCAATAAAAGCATCAATTAAAATTTTAATTTGGTGTGTACTGCATTCACAGGATAACCCCAGCACTAAAAACTACTGGTTTAGGGTTTGTTTCACTGTCACTCAAAACTACTAATCCTTGATGATCTATTTTCAGAGAGGAAAATTATGCTATTAGACAATAATGCTGAATTCCAAAACAGTTCTTCAAGTCTAGTTGAGCTACGTATGCTGGACAGGTCACAAAGTCTTCCTCTCTGATGCTGCAGAACCACAATTAAGGATTGTTGTTTACAAACTGGCCCTCCCACACATTCACCCCAAGTCCAACATTAGTTAGTTTAAAATTTTATTTTTTTAACTTTTTAAATATTTTTACTTAATAAAAAGTCAAGATTTGTCCATATGGTCATGTCCTTGTCAAGTTAATGTGGGAAAGTGGCACTTGCTCTAGGAACCCCAATGGAGTTATAAATAACAGAAAATAAACCCTGCCCTCCTCTGGGCAATGGAAAGGGGTCTTGCTCCATCCCGCTGGTCAACAGTACCCTGGGCAGGCTTCACTAAACCAACGGAACGGAAGGTGCTTGCCAAGAGGGCTGGGCCAGACTGCATCCCTTCAGAGGCCTCTAACTTGGGCACAAGGGATGGCCCAGGCTTGGGGGGTCAGCAACAGAGCCATAGCTGGCTGGGGTCTCAGGTCACAGGGAGAAGCGTGGACATCAATTCCCAGGGGTGTGGAATGATAGCTGCTGGGAGGGATGAGACTGAACTGGAAAGAGAAGAAAGAGGCAGTGAGGACCACAAAGGCACACCAGAGTCCAAAACAGTATTATCTGCAGGACAAGCCCTGCCCAATTGCCATCAATGCTCAATCAATTCTTCAGAGCAGTTAATTTATCTGATCAGAAATGCCACCCCTATAGACATGCTAGGTGGGGATGTTTGGTACATCCGAGGGCTCATCTTTCCTATTTAGTCCACCTTCTCCCCACTCCACCCCTGGCTTTAAATAACAGTCTTACCTTGGTGGTGCCCTATGTATGTGTAGGGGGATGGTGTGGAGGCAGAAAGGGTGGGCACACCACTCTGGGGCACACCTCCTTGAGGGGGTCCACCATGAGTCTGTGACGGATGCAATAACATGACTTGGGGAGCTCCAGGGTGAGGTGGTGGGGCAGCTGCAATTCCAGTCTGGACATGGGCCTGCAGTAGACAAAAATAGTTTGAGGATTTTAATAAATGACACACCAATTTATCAACTAATTAGGCCAGCAGAGAAAATGCCAATTTTTCTAATTTAGGAACATATATTTAGCAACTGATGTAACTCATGCTACTGAAATTTAGACGAGGCACTTAACCTAATTCCAAGTATTGTTCAAAGAATATTTAATAATGAAACATTATTAAATAACAAATAATTCATGGAACAATTGCTGTTCTTGCTCACTAATACTGACACAATCTTTGCTCAAACTTATGTAGTACCCTGTTGATTTTTAAATGATTTTTCCCAAGCAATCCCAGTATGTATTGAAGTAGATAAAATCATTACCCTGCCATTTTTCTCATACATCAACTGCCGCAAAAAACCCCTTACTGGTCATATCCATCTCCTGAGTATTTATGAGGACAGAAATGTCTTCCATGGTCAAGACCGCTGCCCCCTTTCCCTTCCCAGAGCCAGGCATACTCACCTGAGTGACATGGGCCATGTTGGTGTATCCGTGCTGCAGCTGCTGATGGGCATGAATGGCATAAACTGCCGGCTGTGGGAAACCGCTCTGTGGCGACTGAGCGCTGGGCCCCGGGGTCATGGAGGGTGGCGTAGCTGCCAGTGTAGCAGCGTGGTACAGGTTCTGCTGCTGCTGAGCACTGGCCAAGTGAGGTGGTTGTCCAGCTTGGTGCTATAGTAGAGAGCACAAGAGTCACACTTCAACCACCAGAGTTTGCAGTATTTTTTTCTTTTTGTATTATTGCCAAAGAAAATGTTTAGTATTTTATAGAGAAAAGCAAGATTTTAAACTCAGGTTAGCATACATTTTATCCGTGGGAAGGATAGAAAATGACTCCTTGTTTTATTAACTTTGTTTTTAATTACAGCTTTTATTAAATTAGCCTTCCAGTTCTCCGATCTTCTTCCTATAACACATAACCCCCTGACTAATTTATCATGCTGTCATAGATTTAAATTATTCACATTTTGAATGTGTTTCCAGAGAAAGTAAATTTATTTAGAGATCCTACCCAAAAACTACATGTCAGTTATGGTGGGTAGGTTCTAACCACTCACCTGTCCTCAGTTCTGCATTTCCCTTGCAGAAAATACTCCCCCCCCAAACGTCTCTTATATTAATACCCAAATCAAAAGTAGTTACAAAGCAGCATCTTGTTTAATTCCTAGATCGCATTCCCCCCCCCCAAATAAAGCATGCAAGGATTAATAAGTTTGTCCCTGGAGCTTCAATTCCGTAACAGCAGTTTCAGGAACTGAGATAGACAGAGCATCACTTTAAAAGCAAGATTCCTTTTCATGCCAACCTAGAATTTCTACAGCTTCAAGGATCATGGTGCTCTAGGACCAACTTCAAATGTAAAATCAAATAGCAGGGTGTTGAGTGCCAAGACAAGCATTAAGTGTCTCCTATGCAGTAACCCCATACTTGGTTCCTCCCCCTCCCTCCAAGTACCTGCACAGGGCTGGGGGCGGCATGTTGTGTTTGCTGCTGGTTGCCCGTGGGTGTGGTAGCTGGTTGAGGCTGATGCGGATGCAGCTGTGTGGCATGATGGGGATACGATTGATGCACTGTGGCTGGGGAGAGAAGCAGCAAGCAGCAGTCAACAAGGCAACATGGGGGGGGGGGAGAAAAAAAGCTCAGACTTTCAGCTAACAATAAAGGTACCATAAAGAGTTTGGGGCGTAGGCTGTTCTGCAGGAGGATACTGTGGAGTAGATGATGAGACGATAGCTTGGGGGTGACTGCCAGATGTCATCATACGGGGGTTACTCTGCAGCATGGGGGCAAACACAGGCTAGAGGGAAGGAAAAAGATAGAAAATGTGATTAAAACAGATAAAACACACATATCTGGTTTCCCTTGAATATTTATTGTCCCCACCTGCGAGGGATAGTGGGCCATGGGCTGCATCATAGTAGGCTGTCCTGTGAACTGCTGGGGATTGTATGAGATGTATGAAGAGTATGGAGTTGCAGCTACCAGAGGGGGCCCTGCAGCTGCTGCTGCTTGCATAATGGGAGGAGCTGAGGTGGGCTGGTGCTGGTCTGAACGCTGGGGAGGTAGAGACCCTGTTCAGGAAAAAGAAATGGGTTAAGAAAAGCCATTTATACTCTTGTGTTTTTTTTTTTCTCCAAGTGGCTGAACAGTTGAGCCTTCCAGGCAAATTTCCCATGATCAATGAGGCTCTGGCCAAGAATCTCACCTTTAGCTCGGTATTTCCCTTGCTGTCCGGGCACAGAATTGGAAACAGGATAGGGGTACATCTGAGGTGTCTGCAGAGAATAGCAGTAAACTAATTAATTCTAACGGTATCCTTACTACCGTGCCTGATATACTTCATAAAGAACCAATAATTTGCAGTGCAAAGATAGGACCATTCAGGTATCGTTCTCCCCACCTCACCTGCACAGCTGGGCTCATGTGAATCTGTGGGATGTAAGAAATATATTGTGTGCTGTACATGCCACTTTGCCCTGGTGTAATCACTGGGATAGAGGGTGTAGAATGGGTGCGTGGCCCTGGTGATGTAGGAGTACTTGGTGATTTGTTCTGGGGGAAAAAAGGCAGCCATGATTAGATATTTAACTATGAAAACAGCTAAGAGATTACTGAACATGCTGTTATCCCCCAAAAAACCCACCCCATCAACCCATACTAGTCCCAGAGCTAGTTACGCACCACAGAAAGAAGAGTCTTTGACGGGTTGAATTCTTTTGCATTAGGATTCAGTGTTGATTTCTTCACCTGCCTGGATGGGAGTATAATGGAAATGAGACAGGAACACAAACATGCCGCAGTCTTATCTACAGGTTGGCCTCGATTTATAACAGTTCTGTCATGTGTCTGATTAATGAAACACTTAAAAGGACTTTCAGGCATATTTTTTCCTAAAAGCATTTATTAAGGTTACAGAGACGTCAGTACAGCATGGTGGAAATGCTTAGGTCTGGCTTCTCTTCCGTTACGCATATACATTCTAAGCATTTCCCACCCCCTTATTTTGGGGTCATGGTTCACATCTTCCAATCAACTTGGAAGATGTGATTTACTT
>NW_015391891.1:4278-6690 GCF_001527695.2 Protobothrops mucrosquamatus | reverse complement strand
TTTTAATATAATTTTAATTACGACACAGCTACTAATATTTGGCTTTTAATTTGGTCTTAGAGGGGTTTTTATTTTGGTATTTATTAATTTTTTTGGTATTTTATTGTTACTTGTTTTTAATATGCTGTGCACCGCCCTGAGTCCTTCGGGAGAAGGGCGGTATATAAATCTAAACAAACAAATAAATAAATAAATAAATAAATCACTGCCTCAGTCATTTTTGGAGCCACCAGGAAGCAAATAAACTCCCAATGTGCACCTATTTCTAGGCGTAAGGGCTCATTTAATTGTGTGACAAGAGTCCCTCCCATCAGGGAGCCATCGGCTTGCTCAAACCTCACCGGTTCGGAAAGCTGTTTTGCCCGTATGCCCATTCTCATTGCAAACTGCTGACTAATAATGCAGCGGGTGCATCCAGTATCAATTAGCACATTTAAGTCCATTTGTGCCCCAGACTTAGGGATTATAAGCTTGGCGGCCAGTGAAAAAGGCGGGATTTGTTGACTCACCATCGGGTCGTTCTCTCCTTCATCGTCGCTGTCAAAGGAGGGTAGAGCAGGGGCGGGTCCAACCGGAGTCCCAGCGTCGTCCTCTGTGGGGGGTGTAATCTGGGCGACAGGTTCCTGTGTGAGCCAGTTGGATTTTTCTCTCGTTAGCCGCTGAGCAGGTTTCTTTCGCATTGCTGGTTCTGGTCTGCTCTGCCGTTGGGGGTAGGGGATTTGACAGGTAGCCGCTCGATGTCCTTCTTGTCCACACCGGAAACACTTAAAGGAAGGGCGTGTTGGTGGCCTGGGTCTCTCAGCCATTGCCGTAGTTGAGGGCTGTCGTGGGGGTGATTGCTGTCCGGGTAGCTCTGGTTGCTGCTCGGGTTTGCGTGGGGGAGGCTTCTTATAGCGAGAGAGCTTAACGTCTAGCTTCACTGCTGTCTGGTACCACTCCTGTAGCCAATCGGGTACTTCTCGGTAGATGCAAGCCTGAGAGAGGTGATCGTCCAATCCCTCAACAAAGTATTGAACCAGGGATTGTTCGGACCACCCCTCTGTTCGGCCTGCTAACTTGCGGAACTCTCGTACGTACTCCAGGGCAGGCCTCCCGGCTTGTTTTATTTTGTGAATTTGTCTTGCTGCTTTGAGGCCTATGGATGGGTCCTCAAATCGTTCTTTCAGACCTAAGAGGAAAAGGTGGGGATCTTCCAATTCGGGGGCTTGCTCACTATATAAATTATTCAGCCATTCAGCTGCTTTTCCCTCTAGGTTGGATGCAAATACGTCGACCATGGCACCTGGGTCCGGATAGTGGTAGGCCCAGCAGTTCAAGTGAGAGCGCCCTTGGTTGAGAAAAAAAATCAGCTTCTCTGGGTCTCCATCGAAGGTTGCATTGAAGGGTGGTGCAAAAACAGGCTGTTGCGGTCCCCACTGGGGCTGTTGCTGCTGGCCCCACCCCGGTTGTTGGTCCCATGGCTGCTGGGCTCCCTGCTGTTGCTGTGGTGCCCCCAGTTGCAGTTGGCCCCTTCCTGCCTGCCAATCCCATGGTTGGTGGGCTCTCTGCTGCTGGGCAGCGGAGGCTGCTGGTGCCCCCTGCTGCTGCAGGCCTCCCAATGGTGACTGTGCAAGTGGGGGTTGTAGTGGTGTATTCTGCTGTTGGACTGCAGGGGGTGGTGATGCCCTCTGCTGTTGTAGGCCCCTCAATGATTGCTGGACATGCTGGGCCTCCCCCATCTGCAAGCTGACCGGCTGTAGTTCTCCTGGCTGTTGCTGCCGTAAGGCCTCTATTAGCTGTGGTAAGCTCAGTTGCTGCTGATTATGCCACACTGCCCATTTTTGGAAAGGCCTCAATTTGGGATTCCCTCCGTCTTCAGGACTGTGACTCACCATTTCTGCTGGCAAGGCTGTGTGGCTTCCTCCAGAGCCTTCGCTCGGCTTATCGCAGTCTGACGACCAAGTCAGTTCTTCTGATAGTTTTGGCCTCGCTCCCAGCTGGGAAATCTGCCAGATTCCTCTCTCCCCCGGCTTGCCGGCTGTCACTTCCCCCGCCCCCCGGGGAAAGTGTTGCATCCAGGAGGCTGGCCTCAGACAATTTTTTTTCCTTCATGTCAAATCTTCCCCGAATCTTTACCAGCAGCTCTTAGCTTAGAGGCCGTGGATGGGGTTCGGGACCCCAGATCGTTTTAAAATGAGGGCGGACCTAAGCATGATGTCATGTGTCTGATTAACGAAACACTTAAAAGGACTTTCAGGCATATTTTTTCCTAAAAGCATTTATTAAGGTTACAGAGACGTCAGTACAGCATGGTGGAAATGCTTAGGTCTGGCTTCTCTTCCGTTACGCATATACATTCTAAGCATTTCCCACCCCCTTATTTTGGGGTCATGGTTCACATCTTCCAATCAACTTGGAAGATGTGATTTACTT
>NW_015391891.1:0-1479 GCF_001527695.2 Protobothrops mucrosquamatus | reverse complement strand
CCTCTCCCTCTTTCCTCTTTCTCTTTCCTCTTTCCCCTCTCCCTCTCTCCTCTTCCTCTTTCCTCTCCCTCTTTCTCTTTCCTCTCCCCTTCTTTCCTCTCTCCCTCTTCCTCTCTTTCTCTTTCCTCTCTTTCTTTCCTCTCCCTCTTTCTCTCTTCCCTCTTTCTTTCCTCTTTCTATCTTTCCTCTCTCTTTCCTCTCCCTCTCTTTCTCTCTTCCCTCTCCCTCTTTCTCTCTTCCCTCTTTCCTCTTTCTATCTTTCCTCTCTCTTTCCTCTCCCTCTTTCTTCCCTTTCTCTTTCCTGTCTTTCTCTTTCTATCTATCCTCTCCCTCTTTCTCTTTCCTCTTTCCCTCTCTTTCTCTCTTCCCTCTTTCCTCTCCCTCTTTCTCTTTCTCTCTTCCCTCTTTCTTTCCTCTCTATCTTTCCTCTCTTTCCTCTCCCTCTCTTTCTCTCTTCCCTTTCTCTTTCCTGTCTTTCTCTATCTTTCCTCTCCCTCTCTCCTCTCTTTCTCTTTCCTTTCCCCTCTCCCTCTCTCCTCTTCCTCTCTTTCCTCTCCCCCTCTCTTTCCTCTCTCCCTCTTTCTCTCTCCCTCTTTCTCTCTTCCCTCTTTCTTTCCTCTCTTTCTTTCCTCTCCCTCTCTTTATCACTCTTTCTCTTTCTCTCTTCCCTCTTTCTCTTTCCTCTTTCTATCTTTCCTCTCCCTCTCTCTTTCC
This sequence comes from Protobothrops mucrosquamatus, assembly GCF_001527695.2. Lineage (NCBI taxonomy): Eukaryota > Metazoa > Chordata > Lepidosauria > Squamata > Viperidae > Protobothrops > Protobothrops mucrosquamatus. The sequence goes on along the minus strand of NW_015391891.1, from coordinate 765 downwards.
TCTTTCTCTTTCCCCTCTCCCTCTCTCCTCTTCCTCTTTCCTCTCCCTCTCTTTCTTTCCTCTCCCCTTCTTTCCTCTCTTTCCTTTCTTTCCTCTCCCTCTTTCTCCCTCTTTCTCTTTCCTCTCCCTTTCTCTCTTCCCTCTTTCCTCTCTTTCCTCTTTCTCTTCCCTTTCTCTTTCCTGTCTTTCTCTTTCTATCTTTCCTCTCCCTCTCTTTCTTTCCTCTTTCCTCTCTCCCTCTTTCCTCTCCCCCTCTTTCTCTCTCCCTCTCTTTCTCTCTTCCCTCTTTCTTTCCTCTCCCTTTCTCACTCTTTCTTTCTCTCTTCCCTCTTTCTCTTTCCTCTCTTTCTATCTTTCCTCTCTCTTTCCTCTCCCTCTTTCGCTCTTCCCTTTCTCTTTCCTGTCTTTCTCTTTCTATCTTTCCTCTCCCTCTTTCTCTTTCCTCTTTCCTCTCCCCCTCTCTTTCCTCTCTCCCTCTTTCTCTCTCCCTCTTTCTCTTCCCTTTCTTTCCTCTTTCTTTCCTCTCCCTCTCTTTCTCACTCTTTCTCTTTCTCTCTTCCCTTTCTCTTTCCTCTCTTTCTATCTTTCCTCTCTCTCTTTCCTCTCCCTCTCTTTCGCTCTTCCCTTTCTCTTTCCTGTCTTTCTCTTTCTATCTTTCCTCTCCCCTCTCTTTCTTTCCTCTTTCCTCTCCCCCTCTCTCTTTCCTCTCTCCCTCTTTCTCTCTCCCTCTTTCTCTTCCCTTTCTTTCCTCTCCCTCTCTTTCTC
>NW_015391890.1:19031-25965 GCF_001527695.2 Protobothrops mucrosquamatus | reverse complement strand
TCTGACCCAGCCAGTCAAGCCATGCTCTGGCTGCGGTGCTCCAGCGCCTCGTGACTTCTCCTAGAGGAGGCAGACAGCATCGGAGGGGACCCCACTCGCACCGTACCACCAGTGGGGCATTTTCAAAAGCAAATGAGGATAAGAAGGGCAATAATAGGAAAAGAACGCAACTCTGAAAAATCTGTCGAAAAAAGGTGACGGAACACCATTCGGTGTGTTCTGTGACAAAAAAAGCCCTGTTTATATGAGAGACAGCATTAAGATAGCTTTAAGACAGCATAGAAAGATAGCATTAATTAAACGTGTTAATATTGTTGCATGGAAGAAACAGAAGTTGAGAAAGGCTAACCATCTCCAGTTTGGCTCAGAATTCCCCCCTGCATAGTTTCCCCTCTTAGCATTAGAATTTCTGATGGTACAGAATATTTGTCATATGTTGAGGTTCAACCTTTGCAGTCACATGCTGTTTTAGGGTTTGGTTTAGCCTTGTGTTTCTTAAAGTGTAAGACCCTTGGGATTGCCACAAGACCTTCTCAGGGGTTCTCTGAATCAAAATTAGTTGCCGGCTTATGTTGAACATAATACAACATTAAAATCCCATCAAACAAACATGAGAAGCAGTAGCGGCAATAGATGCACCTATTTTAATTTTTAATATTGTAAATATTGATTAATATAACCCATACAAACAAAACTCCTTTGAGGTTCTCCACAATTTTTAAAACTGGGAACTGGCCTTAGAGGGGGGAAAAAAAGGTTAAGAAACTTTGGCTAAGCATATGTCCAATTTCTGCTGATTGTGTTTACTAAGTAATCCATAATTAAGAATATCATAGCTTCATGCAATGGCCAATATGTAATTTCATCTTTATCCAAGGCTTTACTATATAATATTACATGGCTATACCCACGAAATCACAAACTCAAGCTAGAATTTGAAGAAAATTATTTTTTTTACTTCAGTTTTTTTTCTTCCTTGCACTGGTTACCCACTTTGACTTTTTTCCTAAGCACTCACTACCTTCTCTATTCAGATTTGGGATTTGGGATGAGGCAACATTTTCTTTTGCAAGGATGGGGAACTATGGCCCAACAGGCTCAGGAACTCTGGGAGTTGAAGTCCACAAGATATAAAAGGGCCATGGTTCCCCACCCCTGGTTTACTGCATAGCAGACTGTTTGCTTAGATCAAAGTTAGAAGCTACAACAATTCAAACAAACAAACTTCACCTTTTTTATTTTTCATTATGCAGGGACACAGATGGTTGTGGGTTCTGAAATTTCAGCTGATAATGAATCATCTAGACCTGGAGATAAAAACAAAACAAAACAAAGCAAAGCAAACCTGCTTCTATTTTCAAGTAAGATGTAAGCATTAACTTGGCACAAAACAAAAAATAGTTTAACTTTAAACAGTGAATTGTGCAAAAAAAAACAAACCCTAATAAGACAGATCACATTATCTTTGATAAACATGCTAAATCTGCAATTCAGATATGCTGGTTCTCTCTGTATATTTTCATGCCTCTTATATTATTTAGACATTGGTCCAAAGTTTCTATTTTAGTTTGCAAAAAGGTACCCAGATGGATCTTGGTGGGCTTGCCAGAGAAGTGAACAGCTATGACTGTTCATGTACTTTGATTACTCACTGAATGAAGGAGAAATGGATGTCTTCTCCCAGATATTATTCTGAGTGGAATTTTCCAGAGAGATAATGGTACCTGAAAACTGCTAGCTGTATGAAAACCTCACCAAATCAATCCAGAACCCCCAGAGAGAAATGATCTAAAATTTACAATATTAAGAAGAACACTGCACTGTCAAAATGATCAGAATCCTGTTCTTGCACTAAGAGTTGTTGTTTTTATTAGCCTCCATCTTCTGAGACAAATCACCAAAGCACTCTGGGGTAGCTTTTCACTACTCAGAGTTCCTTGTTTTCTTGTCCTGAGCACAATCCTAGAATTGATAAATTATTTTCCATCTTTTTCTGAAACTATCTTGATTTTGTACGCTGTTATCCTAGAATTGCACCCTGAATGGGTTGAAGAAATGGACCCAGGTTTCATTCTATCTCCAAAATACCGTATATACTCGAGTATAAGTCGACCCAAATATAAGCCGAGGGACCTATTTTGCCACAAAGAACTGGGAAAAAATGGTGACTCGCATATAAGCCGAGGGGGCATTTTTCAGCACACACATTTTTCCGCCTGGGCTAATCGGCCTCTTTGCAACCCCACCCCTCTGGTAACCGCGCGATTGTAGCACTTTGCACAAAGGAGCAATAGTTGATAACACGCCCCACGTCAGCTGGAAGGGTATTCTTGGATAGTGAGAAGCTGGAANGCCAGGGGAGGGGAGCGAGCGGCGAGCCGCCGTGACCGCCGCCGCCACCACCAGGCAAGCAGGCGGAGCGCAGCGCGAGGGGAGGGGGAGTGAGCAGCGAGCCGCCGTGGCTTGCCTGGCGGCGGCGGCAACAGCAACAGGAGCTGCTTCGAGACGCTGACTCGAGTATAAGCCGAGGGGGGCATTTTTCAGCCCCAAAAATGGGCTGAAAAACTTGGCTTATACTCGAGTATATATGGTACTCCTCTTAGTCTTGATCTAGCACTACATCTAATGTTAGATAAGGAGCCCATTTGGCCACCAGCTCCATCCAAAGATGTTTCATTTCCTTGTCCCATATGATCCCCTTGTCATGAATCCTGAAGGATCTAATTGACTTGGGGATACTCTATGCCAGGGGTGTCAAACTCGCAACGTCACGTCACGTGTCGCGACGTATCGCGTTTTTTGTCCCATTGCTGGTAATGGGGTGGGCACAGTTTTGGAGTGACGCATCTGGCCCGCAGGCTGGCAGTTTGACACCCCTGCTCTGTGCTCTTTAAAATCACCCCTTGTATCAGAGACAGAAGAACATATTCTTCATATGACATTTGAGATTAAGCCAAGAACTGTGGAAGATTGCTATCTAGGATTTCAAATCACTTGAGATTCTTTTCAATCCAGTTGGAACAAACTGGTGTGTTCCAGTCTCTAAAAATGACTTAGGGCTGCATTAACAGAGGGATAGAATCAAGATCATATGAAGTGTTAATAGCACTTTATAATGCCTTGGTAAGGTCACACTTGGAATACTGCATCCAGTTTTGGTCACCACGATGTAAAAAAGATGTTAAGACTCTAGAAGAGTGCAGAGAAGAGCAACAAAGATGATTAGGGGACTGGAGGCTAAAACATATAAAGAACAGTTGCTGATTTGGGTATGTCTAGTTTAATGAAGAGAAGGACGAGGGGGGACATGATAGTGGTGTTCCAATATCTCAGGGGTTGCCACAAAGGAGAGGGAGTCAACCTATTCTCCAAATCACCTGAGGGCAGGACAAGAAGCAATGGATGGAAACTAATCAAGCAATGATCCAACCTAGAAGTAAGGAGGAATTTCCTGATAGTTAGAACAATTAATCAGTGGAATGACCTGCCTCCAGAAGTTGTGAATGCCCCAACACTGGAAGTTTTTAAGAAGAGATTGGACAACTATTTGTTTGAAATGGTATAGGGTTTCCTGCCTGAGCAGTGATTAAACTAGAAGACCTCCAAAGACCCTTCCAACTCTGATTCTATTCTATTCTATTCTATTCTATTCTATTCTATTCTATTCTATTCTATTCTATTCTATTCTCTCACACAGCCACTGCCCTGCCCAAATCCTCAGCAATATTTCAGTGCCACCCTGTGAACTTTCTCACCACTATCCCTATTATATGAGTGCTCTCTTTGATCTCTTCTCATATTCAGCTGGGGAGCTAGGTAGCAGCCCCATTCCTCCCATATTTGCTCTTCAAGGCAAAGAAAGTCTATAAATATAAATATAATATAAATTGCCATATACCAAATAAATAGCTCCAAAATGACAAAAAAAACAACCCAGCAGAGTATCTAGAAACTACAGAAAACAATAGCCACACAACATGGCTTCAGATTTTTGAGGAGGAGGCCCAGAGGAAACAAGTTCAATTGAAGCTCCCTGCCAATGGAAAATTACCAAATTCATCATTACAGAACACTGTAAAACCATCTTTATAATGTTGTTTTAGAGCAGCAACTGAGTCAGCGATTCAGCTGATCTCCTGTTTCATAGCATCAGGAGAACCCAAGAGTATGGGGCTAAGCTTCGATCCATGCTGCCAACACAGTTTCCATTTACTAGTGCTACAGCCTTTCAGAAAAATGGTTTTCTTTCCTCTCTTGGCTCTGTCTAAATAAGATAGTTCTAGATTGTGCTCTAACAGCCTGAAGCATTTGACCTCAATTTAATTTAGATCCACTTACAGTTTTTCTAGAGGGTAACCTACGCAAAATATATTGTTTAATTTGGCATCAACCACCCAGAACTGAAGTGTGATCTCAGCTTTGCTGAGACATATAAGCCACTGATCCTTTGTTTCTTTCATTTTTCTTCTCTATTTACTATCTGTTTCCTTTGCACTGTGTGCTTCGTATTGGGTAAACTCTATTCTCTCTGTATTTTTCCTATAATTAGGCCAGAATACTTAGGTATGCCAATTCATGTCCTGAAGAGGAGCACACTATCTATTTATTTATTTGTTTGTTTGTTTGTTTGTTTATTAGCATGTTCATTCATTTTCATTTATTTACTTTACTGCTTACTAACTTGTAGGGGAAAATGAATGCTGCCTGAACTTTATTATTTCTCCTGCTATGGACTCACCCAGCAGAATCTATTATAGAGTTTTCTTACTTTTCAGTTCAATTCATCTATGATTTTGACTTGCATTTTCCAGTTGAAGACAAATGATTATTAAAATACATTTTTGGGAGCAGAGCATATTTTATGCCAAGGTTTGTTAGCCTGTTTGTTTTCCTGCTAGCATTTCATATTATTAGCCAAGGAATTATGGGCTCTGGGAGACCTTGTATCTTGTATTTTAACTAAGCTGTTATGCCTGCCTGGAAACTAAAAACCAGAACGAAACAAATACGGAGCAAACTTGCTTATTGTTATGAAGGCAGCTTCATAAGTCAAAGTTTGAAGTTGGCAAGTTTTCAATAAAATAGTGTTAGGACCAATTTTATTCTCTTCTGACTTTGGACATTACACTGAAATATGGTTTATTGAAAAGGAAAGTCAATGCTGGGCTGGAAGAGGGGAGAGGGTGTGGAAGCAATTGTGTCTACCACAGCATCCCTTGATTGTAAGATACAAAAGTCTTCATAAACCTTCCGTTCATTTCCTACCAAGCAGCATCAGCAATAAGAGGAGACGCTATTTGCAGCCAGCTTCATTAATACAAGAGAACAATTTATTTTATTGATACCATCTTCGTAATATGCAGCCAGCAGAAATACATTCATCCTTGAGCACTCTTAAGGTATAAAGCTGTATGAAAGTTCCCAGAAGTATTTATAAAGTGAAGTAAAAGTTGAAACAATCTGAGCGGATTTGGCATGTCACAATATTGTGAGACTAACAGATGAGGCCTGTAAAATGTATTGAAGCTGGGTTTTTTTTTTCCCATGACTTGTACTTGGATAGATCAATCAATAATCAAATTTCTAGCTGGGAAATAATTACATTGTCTGCTTTTGGACTGAATACCTTTCTCTGTTTGATCCTCTCTACAACATTGATTCTTTTTAAGAAGCAAACAAACAAATGGAAGATCTGTTATTGTTTACAAAAGTTTGAAGTACATGGTGTAAGACTTCTCCAAATGACGTTTATAGCTTAATAGATTTTCGTCCCCAGGGAAGGGAGAATATAACTTGGCCAAATGCAACTCATATTCAATAATTTGTTGGAGATGATGATATATCACCACAAAAGCTTACATTCCTTGTGGTCATTTGATAACCTCATCTGCATCCTTAGGTGCAGTGCGTGTTTAATGTCACTGTTGGTTAAGAAAATATTAGAATGTGGATAGTTGCCCTTGCTGCTGCTGTCCTCCATGCTCAATTACCTTGTTCCCTTCTGGAAGATTTAGTTCTTACTATCTCAATCAATATTTTAATGGAATCTATACACCACAATCAATAGGCTCACATTGTATTCCCATTATCGCTAAGAGTTATACTCATTTCCTGGAGATTATAGAGATCTCAGTTGAAAATTCTAAGCCTGGACCTAAGTGCTACTCCAAAGCTGATCGAAGCAACTTTTAACTTCCTGTAAAAATTACAAATGTTGGAACTACTGCTTCTCTTACCCCTTGCTCCAACATTAGACCCATTAGTAAAATCTCAGGCTATTAAAAAGTAGCCAGTTCCAGGATTAGTCCGGAAAGTTGAGTGCATTTGATACTGCAGCTTTTTATTGATAAGAACTTCTAGAATGCAACAGAAATATGTAGCTATTTCAATGAGAGCTATCTGTGGATGTAAAAGGCAGAGGGCCTTGAAAGACAGGATGAACAGCTGCTACCAAAGCAATAGTCAGATAAAAAGACCTAATTCTGGTCCAAAAAAATAATGTGAGTAAACTTTTAAGATCAACCCCTCTCTAGTTCACGTGAAGATAAAAGGAGGGGAAAGCACATTCAGATTTACAATATTTTATTACTGTAGTTTTACACTAAAAGTAGTATTATCCTACAGGGCATTTGGTTTCCTAGTTTGATCTATCTTAAAGGACTGACATCTCCTCTCTATTTTCATGGATCAGATATTGAATAGCTATGGAGCTATGGAGCACCTGAAGACTACATAGACATTGACCAATCACTGTAAGATTTACAGCAGACCAATGAAACAAAGCTGGGTGTAAACTGAAGGAGGGATGGACTGGTCTAGGGATATATAATAAGAGAATTAAAAGAGACAGGGAGCTGTTGAAGGAAAAGTTTTCATCATGGTTCAGTCCAAGCCAGGAATAAACAACATGACAACTGCTTTAGAAAGAAGATTG
>NW_015391890.1:15853-18807 GCF_001527695.2 Protobothrops mucrosquamatus | reverse complement strand
GCAAAAGAAGAAAAGAATAGAAGAAAGGAGGAAGAAAAGTTCAAAATATGTTGAAAGAGATTGTGATGCCATGTATATTATGCAAAGGCTTCAGTATCCCAAATGAGCATAAGAGTTCAAATAACTCAAATATGTTGATTGTAGACTTTCAAAAAAAGAGTGGAGGCAATGTGTCCTGTTCCGCCCCCCTCAAAAAAAAACCCCACATGTCGTTTTTACTTCCTTTGGCGAAAAAGGCAATTACTAGTCTAGCCTCATTTTAACTGAGGAGGAAACCAGGAAAGAATATGAAGTTTCTTGAAAAGAGAGATCCTACAAGATGCCAATCAGTCCTCTTTGGAGAATGGCACTTTCTCCTCATATCACTTTAGGCAGCATCTTCCAATACAGATCTGCTCTTTTTACAGGGTCCAGGAATCTAATCATTCCAGAATGTGGTAAATCTCTTGGCTAAAAATAATTTATTTGCCTCTTCTTTTTAGTCATTTTGAAAGTGTATGGTTCCAACCTCATGGCCCTATTTTCCTCAGATCTAAAATTATGGCTGATTCTTTATCAATGTGCCCATAACTAACTGGATACACCTGCCATAGTTGCTTTCATCCGAGATAAAGAGTATCAAAGAGACTTACAATTCATGGTTAATTCCCATGCAAGTAACACAGCTCCAAAGGAACTATTGTTTTGTTGTTAGTTGCAAAGTCGTGTCCGACCCATCGCTATCCTCCAGGTCTTCCTGTCCTCTACCATCTTCTGGAGTCCATTTAAGCTCACTCCTACTGCTTCAGTGACTCCATCCAGCCACCTCATTCTCTGTCGTCCCCTTCTTCTATTGCCCTCAATCTTTCCCAGCATTAGGCTCTTTTCCAGTGAGTCCTTCCTTCTCATTAGGTGGCCAAAGTATTTGAGTTTCAACTTCAGGATCTGGCCTTCTAAAGAGCAGTCGGGGTTGATCTCTTCTAAGACTGACCGTTTGAATGCTTTGCAGTCCAAGGGACTCACAGAAGTCTTCTCCAGCACCATAGTTCAAAGGACTCAATTCTTTGTCGCTCAGCCTTTCTTATGGTCCAATTTTCACATCCATACATTGCAACTGGGAAAACCATGGCCTTGACTATACGCACTTTAAAGGAACTATAATAGGAGATTTAATACCTGCATTCATATATTGAACAAGAATTGCTTGTTTCTGTTTGGCTTGTGTAAAGTTTAATTATTGTGGCTTATTAATCATGGTATATGAGTTAACATTATGCAAGAACTGAATCTGAGGAGTTAAGAAGTCATACTTAAAACAAACTGCCACTTGTTCCAATATGTCAGCGGAGCATTGTCCAAATTTTCTAGATTATGTTTGTGAACTGTCCAATTCTTATATTCGTCTCTAAAACTAACAAAACAAATAAATCAAAGCTGGTATAGCATGAACCTAAAAACTTCTATTGTGAACAAGGAAATCTTTGATTCACATCTTGTGTCATAGGCCTTAGACAAGGTAGAAATGCCTGACGTGCTATACAGCTAGTCCTTGACTTATACCGGTTTCATTTAGTGACTGTTCAAAGTTATAACAGCACTGAAAAAATCTAGCTTATGACTGTTTTTCACACTTACGACCATTGCAGCATTTCCATGTGATCATGTGATCAAAATTCAGCTGCTTAGCAACTGACTCACATTTATGACATATTACAAAGTCCCAAGGTCATGTGATCACCTTTTGCTATCTACCGACAGGCAAAGTCAACAGGGGAAGCCAGATTCACTTAACAACCACGTTATGAACTTAACAACTGCAGTGATTCACTTAACAACTGTGGCAAGAAAGTTTGTAAAATGGGACAAAATTCACTTAACAACTGTCTTGCTCAGCCACAGAAATGTGGGGCTCAACTGTGGTCGTAAGTCGAGAACTACTCTGTATTATGGAATGTTTTCAGAAACAAATTCTTCAGGCAATCAATACTGTCAGGAAATAAAATGAAAATTCTGAGCTTGTAGCTTCTAGCTTAGTTCATAATTGTTGACTTCAGATCCTCTAGAGCAGAGGTCCCCAACCTTTTGGGCACCAGGGACCAGTTCCGTGGAGAGAGGTTTTTCCACAGACCAGAGGGTGTGTGGTTTTGTGTGCTGCCTGCATCCTGCGGATAGGGCTTTGCTTGTTTGTGTGGTCCGGTTGCTGGCATGCCACAGCCCGGTACCGGTCCACAGACTGGGGGTTGGGAACCCCTGTGGTAGAGATCTAGAGATTATCTTTCCCCGATGTGTACTGCTCTTCCCATGAATACTTAGATATATAATTTGATTTTAGAAAGGAAGGTGGAAGTGCTCCAGTGCTATGAATAAACTCAACCCATTGGACTTGGGTACTGTGTGACATTTAAAACTACACGAGCCGGTTCTCCCCATCTGTTAACAAATCTGAAGAAAAGAGCTCTTGCCACCCCCTGCTATTGTCTTTTGCTGATTCATATTCATGTCTATTATTTTTCTTGCAATGTGTTAAAAAAAACAAGACCATTGGAATTCAGGCTGGTCCATCTTTCCTGACAATCTTTTAGTTGCAAGGATGTCCAGCTTTGTGGAGCTTGAGATGTCTACTGTACAGTTCTGTTTTTATTGTGAGGGACATGCATGCCTGGTTGGAATACAGAATGCAGCAGACACAGTAAGTGGGAGTGGAACCATCTGAAAATGGGATTTGAGCCAGGTGCTATTTTCTAGTGCAAATATCCTGAAAAAAAGTAAAGATATTTACTCAGCTGTACATTTCCACCCCAGGCCACCCCAATGATGCCCTTGACGTGATGGCCCGGTGTCTGGAGGCCGTACGGGTCTGGATGGGGAGAAACAGACTCAGGCTCAACCCTTCCAAGACTGAGTGGCTGTGGTTGCCGGCTCCCAGGTATGGTCAGCTGACTCCATCGCTGACTATAGGGGGCGAAACTTTGGCT
>NW_015391890.1:12775-14743 GCF_001527695.2 Protobothrops mucrosquamatus | reverse complement strand
TTGGACCTGGTTATATCCGAGACCGCCTTCTGCCACAGATTGCCTCCCACCGGCCGATACGCTCCCACAGAGAGGCCCTCATCAGGGTGCCGTCAGCCAGACAGTGTCGGCTGGCGACCCCCAGGGCAAGGGCCTTCTCTGTCGGAGCACCCACCCTCTGGAACGAGCTGCCCCCAGAGATCCGGGTGATTCCGGATCTTCCCTCCTTCCGCCGCGCCCTTAAGACCTGGTTGTTTCAGCGGGCAGGACTGGCCTAGAGGTATTTTAAATTGGTTTTAGCCAAATTTTAGTAGAAGCGGCCGACTTAAATATTTATTTTTAATGATTTTTAAAACTTTGTATTGTATTGTATTAAACTGTTTTTAACTGGCTGTAAGCCGCCCTGAGTCCTACGGGAGAAGGGCGGGGTATAAATATAATAAAAAAATGAAAAAAAAATGAAGATATGAATATCCAAAGTACTCTAATGAAGACAGCACCACAGGGTTGCCATAAAGGGTTAAACTTCTGATCTCACCAGTTATGGATATCACAGTTTTCCACAGCATAAGAAGGACAAAATGAATAAAATGTCTTTCCTATTTTCTAGATTTTGCTCTGTGCATGAAAAGCTTTTAATTATTTTAATTATCACATGTAATTTATTGTTAGCTGGCCTGATTGTGTGGCTATATATTAAACCATATAATAAATACATATGCATAGCTGATCACAAGCATAGTCCAATAATAGGTATGCATCTGATCATCAGGTATGCATCTGATCAATAATAGGTATGCATCTGATCTTTACTAAACAGTTCTATCTATACAAACACTATGTATAGAACATGAAAAATCCCCAAATATAACTTTTCGGTATGTAACTTCCTCAAAGAAAAGCATTTTGTTTGTGTTTGTGAATTAAGTCATTTTTTGGTACAATAACAGATTTCTTTTTGTCAGCTCCAACGACTTTCCTTAAAAAGAAAAGAAAATTCACGATGCATATTTTACTACTCTAGTCTTACTGCTAGATCATCATCACCATCATCATCAGAGTTGGAAAAGACCTTGGAGGTCTTCTAGTCCAATCCCCTGCAGGAGACTGCAGGAGACCAGTTTTCATCTTCCTTCTTTGCTGGATAAGAGCCTTTACTCTTTTCCCTTTCAGATTACTTTTCCCATAAGTAAACAATTGTCACCACCATTTTAACTTAGGTAATGAAAGGGTAGCCATTTTTGCACTCAGTTAATGAAGGGTTTTTTTTTTTCTAATTTTGTTCGTTTGTTTGCTTGCTTGCTTGCTTGCTTGCTACCTGGAGAAAGGAAAGGCTATCTGTAACTTTCATTCCTTCAGAGGAGAATCTCAGGGGACTTTATGTGGCAGCTTCTGGAATGCTTCTGAGGCCTCCTTGCAGGTGGTCAACCAAATTCCTGCATAAGGAGCTCAGAGGCTGAAGAAGTAGCCTGACTTCCCCACGGCTGAGTCTGTTTCCTTACAGGCAGAACAGATGTGGTTTTGTGTAGCCTGTCCCTTTTCTATTCGGTGCCGATTTAACATTTGTGGAAGAAATGTTCTATTTGTTTGCTTTTGTTTTGTTACATTCAGACTCTGATTAGGTCCAAGTGGAAGTCTCTGTGAATTTTATCAAACAAACATGGGAAAGATGACCATAACAATACCCTTCCACCCATAACTGACTGTTTTGTTTTTATCTTAGTCTTTTGATCATGATGGCAGTCATATGTTGATAATATTCCCTATATTTGTTTTCCTTAATTCTTTTTCTATAATCCTCAAGAAGATCAAGTAAATGTTTGCCTTCTCACTGAATAAGCTTCATGGTCTGCAAGATTTTGGTCTGCTTCAATGGAATCCACATAGGGAAGGTCAAAATCTTCAAGGGGTGGGAGCTGTGTTGCCACCTAAGCCCTGCTCCTTTGCATCCAGTTTTGATCACCACAATATAAAAAAAGATGTTGAGAC
>NW_015391890.1:0-12177 GCF_001527695.2 Protobothrops mucrosquamatus | reverse complement strand
TCTCTTTTTCTTTTTTTCCTCTTTCTCTTCTCTTCCTCTCTTTCCTCTAACTTTCTCTCTCTCTTTCCCCTCTTTCTCTTTCCTCTTTCTCTTTCCACTTTTTCTCTTTCCCTCTCTCCTCTCTTTCTCTTCTCTTTCTTTCCTCTTTCTCTCTCCCTCTCCCTCCAGGTTAGGAGAGAGAGAATGAAAGGCAGATGGCGCCGAACAGGCGGGGAGAGCAGGACGGAAGGTAGAAGCTCCTGGCCGCCCCCCATCACTTCTTCAGCCGAACAAGCAGGGAGGGGCAGGGAGGGGGAGCAGAACGGGAGGCAGCGGCTCCAGTGGCGGCGGCCCCATTGCATCCTCAGCCAAACGGGCAGGGAGGGGGAGCAGGACGGGAGGCAGCGGGTCTGGCGGCAGCCACTGCAGCATCGTCGGGGTCCCCGTCGCCGCCCATGGCCCGGCCGCCGCCCCCGCCGCATCCTCAGCCACTTCGCCATCTTAAGAGGAGGGTGCCAAGGCCGGGTGCAACATGGGCGGCCGCGCCGGCAACAGGGAGTGCCGACGAGGGGGGGTCCCGATCGCCGCCAGCCCCGCCGCCCTCGCATCCCAAGGTCTCCTTCTGCAGCAACGAGGGCAGCAGCGGCGGCTCCCTGAAAGTGCCCGAGGAAGGTGCCACCGATGGGGCCAAGGTGCGGCCGGGCGGCGGAGAGCCCTGCGGCAGCCAGGCAAGCTTCATGCCTGACTGCCATCCGGCCCGGGCTGGGGAGACATGTGGCCGGTTCGGCTTCCCGGGGAGCGATGCTCCCGCTGGCCGCCGCACCAGCCATGACTGCCGCCCAGCACGGGGAGACATGTGGCTGGCTCGGCTGCCCAGGGAGCGGCCCAAGCAGAGTCTCGCGAGGGACGCAAAACGAGATCAGCCGCTGCCTATTGGTCGAGGGAGACCCCGCCAATAAACTTTCTGATAGGGAGGGCCGTGGGAGGGCCGCATTTATATAGAGCAGGGAGGGCTGTTCGAGGGCCGGATTAAACCGGAACGCGGGCCGCAAATGGCCCGCGGGCCGGACTTTGGACATGTCTGGTCTAGTTTAATGAAAAGAAGGACTAGGGGTTACATGACAGCAGTGTTCCAATATCTAAGGGGTTGCCACAAAGAAGAGGGGGGTCAACCTATTTTCCAAAGCACCTGAAGGCTGAGCAAGAAGCAATGGATGGAAACTAATCAAGGAAAGAACCAACCTAGAATTAGGGATAAATTTCCTGACAGAACAATTAACTAATGGAATTGGCTTGCATTCAGAAGTTGTGGGTACTCCATCACTGGAGATTTTTAAGAAGAAAAGATTGGACAACCATTTGTCTGAAATGGTATAGTGTTTCCTGCTTGAGCAGGGGGCTGGACTTGAAGACCTCCAAGGTTCCCTCCAACTCTGTATTCTGTAAAGTTCCGAAGCATCTCATGCAATACATAAGGCATAAGCTTTCACTGTGATGCGGACCTCTCACATTTTCATTGCTGCAAATGCTGCTGCACCATTCAACAGAACCAAGGAGATTTAGAAATATGGTGACATCTTGAAGCAAAAGAAGACAATGACAAAGCCTTCTATCCAGGTTGTCATCATATTGCTTTAAAAAAAAAAGGGAAATTGGCACCCAGCTCCAACCCTTTTCTTTAGTTCCATGGAAGTTGCTAGGCCTACTTCCAAACCTGGACATTTGTGACTATACATTTTAGTGGGTGTGTAAGTTTACCCCTATTTCCTTTACATATTTCACGAAAACCAAGAAAGTGGATTTGAAATCTAGCTTTTCGAAAGCTAGATTTATTTTTTTTTAAGTATTTGCTTTCTCCCATTTCAGACCTTTAGGTGGCTTGCAAATATCTGGAGTTTAAAGCAATTACTTTTCTTAATAATTTACACCTGAAATTATAGCATGATGCATGACTAGTTTCACATTAAATAGAGATCTTTAATGACTCTGTGAACGATGGAGAAGGATGACCTAGATATATTTAGATGCATTCTCCTAAAAAGACATACTTTGGGAAAGGTTTCCCGGCCAATTATTAGCCAGTAACTCACTTTTCTCCTTAGGGCAGAAATTGCTAGCATTGATTCTTCCAATCTTTTCAGGATGCTTTTCTGAGCATGCTCATTGCTGAATGAATTTGTCAGCCCATCATGCAAATCTTTATTTCCTTGATCTTCTGCTTTAATAGTTGTTTCTTTAATAGTTGTGTCTTGATCATAAATCAAGGGCAAGGGATCCAGGGAAGCACACTCTCTCCAGTGACTACCAAATGCACATTCTTTGCTCGATAGATCTTGAAGCTTGAAATTCTTATACTTTCTTTGTACATGCTCAAAGTAGCGGCCACCTAGTGAGTTAATCCATTGTCCTTCATATTATACAGACTGCTGAGTGGGGGAGGGGAGCAGTACTTTGTCTCCTGACAGCAACTTGGAGAGGTGTATGCAGTTTGATAACACTTTCAGGAGTGGTATGCCAGTGCTTCTTCTTAGGACTGACAGAAAGTGGTCCAGCTGGTTTGTGCCTAAAATAGGACATCTTTTTTTAAGTGGTTTGACCTTGTCTCTTTCTTAAGCTGAGAGAGGGTGACTGGTCCAAGTTCACCCAGCTGGTTTTGTACCTATTTCAGGACTAGAACTCCCATTCTTCCTGTTTCTAGCCTGGTGCCTTAGCCATAACACCACATTCACTGTTGAAATTAATTAGATTTATTCAACATAGTTTCTTATAGCTTTCACTGGTCATCTCTGTACTATCTAAAGGGCATGTAGCTTTACAGGACACATTAGACCACACTGTTTAATTATTTATGATTTAAGACTATCCATTTCTGTTAACAATTCCGCCGTAAGGCAGACGTTATGGAAAAAGCAAGTGATGTACAATGATATAATTACTGGAACAATGCTCAGAGTGTGCTACCATATGTGCTGTAGTAGTCAGTGCCTCTGTTCCCTTTTCCAGTTTCTTGCCATCTTCCCTACTGGAAATGGGATAAGATTGATCACCTATGATATATATACCTTGAATAACCTATGAAATTGTTTTTAGTTTGAGAGCTACGGCACATGTAGATCAATCAATCTGTTTATTACAGTCGTAAGGCCAGACATAATCAAAATGTATAACAACAGTAACAATTTTACTTCCATATTTACAGGATATAAAACCACCAAACAATCAATATAGTATAATCCAAAATTCTCAAAATAAAACATCATATTTAAAAAAAAATCAGACCTTAATAATGGTGCGACGTATTGTGTAAATGGTGGCACAAAATTGGGCAACCTGAATTGATATTTTCGGATCCTTATCCAAAAGTAGCAACTTTAGATAAAATTCATATCCCCTGCCTGGACATTTCTTCAATATTGGATATATAAGAATCTGTCTAGAGTCTTTATATAAAGAGCAACGAAGCAACATATGGCTTAGAGTTTCTATAGAGCCATCACCACATGGACACAACCGAAGGTGCATAGGAATGCCCGTAAACCGTCCAAAAAGGACTGCCAAGGGCAATGCATCCAGCCTGGCTAAGGTGAAAGCTTTACGAAATTTCAAAATTGTAATGGAAAATAGATAAGAAGCTGGAAAGAATCCTTCTGGAAGCAAGTGACAAATGTTGGAATGTGCCACCTTACTTAGGTTTGTTTGGAGATCAATATCCCAGATTCGTTGTTTCAAGGCAGTTCTAACATTATCAAATCCTAATGAACACAGACTTTCCATAGAAAAGCCCACATGTAGAGTTTGGACTGCAAGATAACATATTCTTTGCATAATAGAGAATTATTGTATGTCTGCCAGATGTATTGTATCCAAGGGATAAGTGACAAAAGGAGCATTACAACTTTGTGATGCATGTTCCATCGCTTTTGTAACATATACAAATACACAAAAAGATGGAACCTGGAACAAAATGGCATAATGCTGTTTTTATCATTTTGGTGAAAGTCTCCAATCCTATGGATGCTGTAAAATATTTGATATTCTTTGAAATGATATTCTTTGAAATGAAGCTGTCTTGCAAAAAAGTTAGAGAAGCTATCAGCTACCTGATTATATGCCAAATCTTCCTATATTTTTATATTTGAATTTTTTTCAAAACTGCATATACAGTATGTGTGTCTATATACACCCATCCATAAACACACACACACAAATATATACACACAAACACACTCATGTATATATTGCTATGCTAAAGCTAAATTATATAAAAATTCAATATGAAGCAAAAGTCACATCGTATAGCAATTTAGTCCAGCAAAAATAAATTATGACTAACAGTACAATTTGTTATTCAAGCAAATAATATTCAATACTTCACTTCAGATTTAAAATATTACTAAGTAATATAATCAAAAATTAACAGTCCTGCAAATCCTGATGATTACAAGAAATCATTACATAATTATAAGCAACAAAAACAATAGCAGCAAAGATGGGTTGCTAAAATATTGCAGACCATGCACACTAATATTCAACAGCAACAATGTCATGTATCCTACAGCATTAATCATAGGAAATCAAAACAATGAGAAAATAAATTTTTGAGTTGTAGCTAAAATAAAACAAGCTCTTTTTTTTTAAAAAAAGAGTAAGTTTTCAATTAGCAATAATCACACCTCAGATAAATCTCATTGGCTATGATACTGCCACTGCACTAAGCTTTAGCGGTTTTGAGCAGCGTGATGATCTAGTAGTGAAGATGCTCGCCACCCAATCAGAAGATGAGAGTTCAATTTGAGGTGGTGGCAGATGTTTATCTCCTAGGGCTCAAAGAAAAAATGAGAACTCTGTATGGCATCAGGAAGGGCATCCGTCCGATAAATGCTCAGCTCCATCCGGTCACTCCTACTAGCCTGAATTAAGGAATTACAGGGTTATAAAAAAAGAGTTTTAAATGAGGTGTTTTGTTGATTTTAAATGAGTATAACTTGGATTTTGTACCATTTTCACAAAGATGCTTCACCCCCACCTCACTGGCAATTTTATTTGGCTCCGGACGCTTCAGAGCTTTTCTAGATCTTATTTGGGCAGCTAAGAACAGGTCATCTTGCCTTGGATCTCTGTTCACCACATCTGCCATGTCATTCCACCATGTGTTACTGCAACTGCTGGGCACTTCCTTCTGTTATCCCACACTTGTAGGCACTGGGACCACTTTTGAATTGAATTGAAGCATTCATCTCAGCAGGTGGCTACTGAAGAATGAAGAAGAAGGAGAGGGAAGCAGCCAACTTCATATGGCAAATAATTCTAATCAGTTGGGAGACATGAAGAACAACAACAGCTCCAGACACAATAGAACCTGCCCTTCTTGTCTAAAAGGAAACACATCACTTATCCAGAATGTCTCCAAGTAACAAATTTCTTTCTAGATAGAGGACCGTTTTCCCCCATCCATTGAAAACTGGCTGGCTGAACTCTCTTTGATAACATCTAAGACCAAACTCAACATTAAGAAAACCAAGATCATGGCATCTGGCCCTCTCAATTCCTGGCAAATAGATGGGGAAGAAATGGAGGTAGTGACAGATTTTATCTTCTTGGGCTCCAAGGTCACCACAGATGGGGACTGCAGCCAAGAAATTAAAAGACGCTTGCTCCTGGGGAGGAAAGCTATGGCAAATCTAGACAGCATACTAAAAGCAGAGACATCACGCTGCCGACAAAAGTACGTATAGTCAAGGCCATGGTTTTCCCAGTTGCAAAGTATGGATGTGAAAGTTGGATCATAAGAAAGGCTGAGCACAAAAGAATTGAGGCCTTTGAACTATGGTGCTGGAGAAGAGTCCTGCGAATCCCCTGGACTGCAAGGCGATCAAACCAGTCAGTCCTAGAGGAGATCAACCCTGACTGCTCTTTAGAAGGCCAGATCCCGAAGTTAAAACTCAAATACTTTGGCCACCTAATGAGAAGGAAGGATTCACTGGAGAAGGGCCTAATGCTGGGAAAGATTGAGGGCAATAGAAGAAGGGGACGACAGAGAATGAGCTGGCTGGATGGAGTCACTGAAGCAGTAGGTGTGAGCTTAAATGGACTCCAAAAGATAGTAGAGGACAGGAAGGCCTGGAGGAACATTGTCCATGGGGTCGCAATGTGTCAGACACGACTTCGCAACTAACAACAACAACAACTAAGACCAAATATTCAATTCAGAGAGCACGGAGTCTTTAAACCTTTGATTAATCATTTAATTTGACAAGATTTTGTTGACTAATTTTGATTTATTTAAGTGTTAGCTTGCAGAAAATACACACATATAGGACAATGCAGTTAGATTTACAGTCTAAATGACACCATACAACATAAAAGGGAAAAACAAAATGGAGAAAAGGCAGGCTTAAGAATCAGCTTTTCAGGTTTTGAATGACAATTTTAATACAATATACAATATATTTCAAGAAGAATAAGAAACAAACATCACACATACTTGATCTGGCTGTGTATCCATTTATAATTAGATGGCATAGTAAAAAAAAAGTACATAAGTAAAGAGGGAAACAAGATTAGGAATGGATGTGTATATTTGTGTATATATGTGTATATAAGGAGAAAGTTCCTAACACTGAGGACAATTAACCAGTGGAACACCCTGCCTTCAGAAATTGTGGAGGCTTTTAAGAAGAGACTGGACAGTCACTTGTTAGAGATGGTACAGGTTCTCCTGCTTGAGCAGGGGGCTGGACTCCAAGGTCCCTTCCAGCTCTATTCTATTCTATTCTATTCTATTCTATTCTATTCTATTCTATTCTATTCTATTCTATTCTATTCTATTCTATTCTATTCTATTTGTTTAGGCTTCTTTTGTTCTTATTCTCCTGGTATTAAACTCATTTTGTCTGTTTTGTAATATTTTTTAAAGAATCTGCATGGACACCTCCCTTCGACCAGTCCGCTCCCACAGAGAGGGCCTNTCCTTAGAGTGCCGTCGGCCAGACAATGCCGGCTGGCGACCCCCAGGGGGAGAGCCTTCTCTGTGGCAGCTCCTGCCCTCTGGAATGACCTACCCCCCGACCTACGTACAGTTGCGGACCTGCGCCTTTTTCGCCGAGCCCTGAAGGCCCATCTATTCCGTGCGGCCGGCCTGGCGTAGTTTGATTATGTTTCAGTGGGCGGTTGTTTTTTTTACAGGTGTGTTTTTAGAACAGGCCTGTTATTTAATTCGATTTTAAAACAAACTATTTATTTATTATCATGGTTTTTAGTATCGCCTGTTCACCGCCCTGAGTCCTGCAAGGGAGATAGGGCGGTATATAAATTTAATAAATAAATAAATAAATAAATAAACATCTGTATAGATTTCTTTTTGCTTTTCCTCCGGTGGCCATAATTTTGTGTGTGTGTGTGTGTGTGTGTGTGTGTGTGTGCATGCGCGCACGCATGTGCACAAGCATGTAATTTTCCCATTTTAATGTTGCTTCTGTTAATGTACATATTTTGGTGTGTATTTTCCATTGCAAAATTCAGAAGAGATGGAGACTGTGATATTGTTTGAGCATTAATTTGAGAAGAATGAATTAGAGCTTTGCATTAAAATGGAAACTGAACAAATTCTTTCTCCAGTCCCTTGAGGGTACATGATATGCCGTTATACCTATCTTCTCTTTCATTTGTTTTAAGTATCATGAGAAGCTACCAATTTAAATGAAAGAATAAGTGAAAGACGGGAGGGAACACTTAATTTTCCTGCCTCTGGCTATTTTTCTGTACTAAAACGCCACATAACCCTGGCTGAGTTTCCATCCACAAGGAGAAAAATATGGGTAATTTCTTTCTAAAGGTCATCTCTCTTAGCTTCACTAGGCTGGCTTTGATTTTTATATATATATAAATTTAATTAGCCACATGCAGTTTGTTTCTCTGTTCTACTTTGTTTTCATCTTGGCTCAAATTCATTGACCTCCTTTTGCGGTTTAACCATCTTGAGTATTCACTGGGGTAAAAAGCTGGGCTATAAATCAAATAAATAAATAACAGCCAAGGAAGAACCTGACTGATATCAAGGATTTACTTCAAGGTAGTCGTGTGACTCCAAATATAGGAGAAAGTGTCGAGATCTCTAAAGATGTCTTTAAAAAGGGATCTTTAGATGTCTATCTAAAAATAGCTTGGTTCCTGGGGTCGTGGGTGCCCCATCACTGGAGGTATTCAAAAATAGATTGGACAACCATTTGAATGGGATGGTATAAGGCAGTGGTGGCGAACCTATGGCACAGGTGCCAGAGGCGGCACTCAGAGCCCTCTCTGTGGCACGCGCGCCATCGCCCCAGTCCTAGGCCTTCAGCTGGGTTTTATAGAACCTTTTCGCTTTAGGCCTCTGCCACTGTATGCAAAAAAAAAAAAAAAAAGGTTCAATCAGTCAGTCAATTTCAACTTCTCACAGGAAAAAAAAAGATCTCGCAGAGTTGGAATTGATTGATTGAACTTTTTAGTCCCACCCAGCCTGCCGTTACCACCGCAGCCACACCCAGCCAATGGGCCACACCCACCCGGCCCCCGACGATGCATAAGTGGGTTTTGGGTTGCAGTTTGGGCACTCGGTCTCTAAAAGGTTCGCCACCACTGGTATAAGGCTCCTGTCTTAAGCAGGGGTTTGGAAGACCTTCCAGGTCCCTTCTAGCCCTATGTTTCTATGATTCTATGCCTGGGTCTGAACAATAATTCAGAGCTCCTCCCAAACCCTCCTTTGCAATACCTTAAGGTAGCGTTTCTCTGTCTTAGCAACTTTAAGATATGGTGGACTTCACCTCCCAGAATTCCCCAACCAGCCACGCTGGCTGGGGAATTCTGGGAGTTGAAGTCCACACATCTTAAAGTTGCCAAGGCTGAGAAACAGTGACGTCTAACTTTAATTAACTAAAAGAAAACAGATAGCAAATCTTATCTCAGTACTTTAAAGACCAATAACTATCTGGCTGATCTCTTGAACTCCCTTCCCTGAATTGTATTGCTCCGACAGCGTGAGATGAACAAAATGTCCTAAGAGTAGCTTCATGGGGCAGAATACTGTTGTTTCTCTAATGTTTTGCAACTGGTATTTATAAGTTCTTTGTTATTCAGTGGGAGCACAGAAAAGGATGGAATTCTCTTTGGTTGGGGGAAGTCTTGCTTACTATCACTCATACCTTAGTCATATCCCAATCGGATTATTGCAATCTGATTGAAACCGGGATCCCCTTAAAGGACACCCAGAATTCGTAAGAGGTCCTAAACTCAGCAGTGCATACATTTTGGGGAACCCTACAGTTTGCCCATATTACACTACTATTACATGAACTGCATTGGCTTCCAAGTTCTTTGTAGATGCAATTCAAGGGACTGGCTATCACCTTTAAAGTCCTGGATAGCAGAGGGCCAAGTTATTTAATGAGTAGAGGTAGCCCTCAACTTACAATCATTCATTTAAATATTATTCAAAGTTAGAGAGTGCTGAAAAAAGGGCACTAGTCCTCACACTTATGATTCTTGCAGCGCCCCCTCCATAGACATGTGATCAAAATTCAGGCGTTTGGCAACTGGCAAGTATTTACCATGGTTGCAGCATCCTGGGATCATGTGATCACCATTTTGCAATCTTCCTAAAGGGCTTAGGTAAGCCAGATTCACTCAACGACTGCATAATTTACTTAATGACCGTGGCAAAAAAAATGGAAGTTTATTTATTTATTTATTTATTTATTAAATTTATATACCGCCCTATCTCCCTTATGGGACTCAGGGCGGTGAACAGGCGATACTAAAAACCACGATAATAAATAAATAGTTTCTGTTCTAAAATCGAATTAAATAATAGGCCTGTTCTAAAAAACACACCCATACAAAAACCCCCACTGAAACATAATCAAACTACGCCAGGCCGGCCGCACGGAATAGATGGGCCTTCAGGGATCAGCGAAAAAGGCGCAGGTCCGCAACTGTACGCATGCAACTCATTTAAAAACTTGCATCGCTTAGCAACATAAATTAATTGCCTCATAAGTTGAGGTCTTCCTGTATCTGCATGACCCACCAGGTTGGATATGGTGAATGCCTCCAGGCCCATTTTCTGAGTTCATCTGGTGGGACTTTGGAATTATGCATTCCCTGTGGATCAGGAGTGTCAAACTCACCATGTCATGTGATGTGTCACAATGTATCGTGACCTTTTTTTCCCCTCGCTGGAGCTGGGGTGGGCGCAGCTTCCACATGATGCATCCGGCCCCACTCTGTTCTGTCCCCGTCTGACAGACACACCCAAACAGCCAGCCGAGGGTTAAATAACTTATCCACACTCCACGCCACAGATAAGAAACTTGGCAGCAGCTCCGTATCTGCCTGCCAAGAACTTTTACTCAGAGAACACAGAAACAAAAAACAATACACACAGTTTGAAATTCAATCCACAGCAAACTACTTCGCCAGAGATTTAGCTTTGTCCGTCACAGAGTCCAAATGGCCACCACCTCCCTTTTATAGCCTGTGGGGTGTGGTCCAGTGACTCAGCTTAATCTCTGGCACGTCTCCTTTTCTGCTGCGCACACTTGTCGCACCTACGCTGGCATGGATCCAGCCACAACGTATCTTCATCACTATCCGAAACACCTGGCTCCTGGCCAATCTCAAAAACACCTGGCTCCTGGTCAATCTCTTCTCCATCGGGAGACACCTGAGGCATTGCCAGAGAGGAGGGTCCTGGAGAGGGAGGCCTGGCCATCTCCTCTCCTTCATGTTCGGAGCCTTCTTCCTCCGATAAGAGGGGCTCACAAGACGGAGCCACAACACACTCCTGCTGTAGATACTCTGGCCTTTTGAAAGAGCCTCACCTGGGGAGATCAGGAAGGCCACCTCTTAGCCTTCTAGCCTTTCTAAGTCCATGAAGACCTACTCATTCCTTCAGGCCCTGGGCTAGAATGGGAGTTAGTCCAGTAAATGTGGAACTCTAAAGTAAGAGAACATCTGTAGTTGCGAGTTAGAGCTACTATGGAGTCCTTGGTGTCCTCTGAACCTGGCTGTTTGCTTGCAGATATTTCATTACCCAGCCAGGTTAAGAGTTGGGGAATGAAATGTCTGCAAGCAAACAAGCGGAGAGCATCAAGAACTCCAAATCTGGAATTGAGTAGATATTACAGAACCTTGTTCGGAACTTTTTTTAAAAAAAATGTTGGATGCATGATTGTGGGCTATTTTTCTGTTTTTACTGATTAGGGCTTATGTTGTATACGACAATGGCCACATGCTGTCATAGTTCTGACAGATGTTACTCTTCAAAGAACTTTGAGGCATTGTTTACCTTAAAGAATCTTTATTCAAATAACATGGCATCGGCACGTACATGGTTGAAGCCAAAATTTGACTTCCCCTCCCCTAAGCACATAGATCAAAGCACAATTCCCTCCTACAACTAACTGTCATAAATCACGTTCTCCAATTAGTTTGAAATGCTGGCTTTCCACCCAGTTCTTCATCCGCCATGCCTTATCATCTCTTATTACAATATTGTATGTCTAACTAACTCCCATCACATTCCCCCCCTCCCCCAGTATCATCTAATTCTAAGAGTAAAGCATAAGAAAGAAAAAGGCTGCATCTCCATATGTTGTCAAAGCAAGAACATCCAATGTTAGCAGCATTGACACATGCATTTTAATAAATCTCATAACATTTTACTCAATGATGACAGAATCTTACTAGTCATGTGTATCCTCCATATTGCACAAGCTTGCATTTGACTCAAGGTAACACCCAACACAGAGCATCCCTGCTCATCCAAAAACTTTGAAACAATATTACATCATCTTTCTCCTGTGCCCTAAGGCAGGAGTACCCAACCCCCGGTCCATGGACCAGTATCGGGCTGTGGCATGCCACAAACCAGTCCGCACAAACAAGAAAAGTCCCATTCTCAGGATGCAGGCAGCACACAAAACCACACCCCCTCCAGTCCACAGAAAAATCTCTCTCCACGTAACTGGTCCCTGGTGCCCAAAAAGTTGGGGACCTCTGCCCTAAAGTGGTAGAGGAAGTCCTCATCTCACAATCACAATTGAGCCCAACAGTTCTGTTGTTAAGCAAGACAGCTGTTAAGTGCATTTTGCCCCATTTTATGACTTTATGGCTGCAGTTGTTAAGTTAGTAACACAGTTATTCAGTGAATCTGGATTCCCC